>NW_022262434.1:0-56498 GCF_002021735.2 Oncorhynchus kisutch
ACACTTTGAAATTTCACGATGGATACTGATTGCTATACAAGCGGTACCCAAAAACACAATATGGTCATAAATGCATTTAACGGTCATTCTGATTTTAATGCCCGCTATAGGAGCACCCTACTACGGCCCTCTTTCACTCAGGGCCGTCCTGGGTGCTTTATGGACTGTTTGACAAGTGCTGGAGGAGGAAATAGAGCCGTGCACCTGGTGATTGAAACCGTGCATCTGGTAACCCAAAAACACAAATATGGTCATAAATGCATTTAACGGTCATTCTGATTTTAATGCCCGCTATAGGAGCACCCTACTACGGCCCTCTTTCACTCAGGGCCGTCCTGGGTGCTTTATGGACTGTTTGACAAGTGCTGGAGGAGGAAATAGAGCCGTGCACCTGGTGATTGAAACCGTGCACCTGGTGATTGAAAACGTGCATCTGGTAACCCAAAAATTCAAATATGGTCCTAAATGCATTTAAGGTCATTCTGATATTAATGCCCGCTATGGAAACACCCTACTACGGCCCTCTCTCTGTCGGGGGCGACCTGAGTGCATTATGGACACTTTGAAATTTCACGATGGATACTGATTGCTATACAAGCGGTAACCCAAAAACACAAATATGGTCATAAATGCATTTAACGGTCATTCTGATTTTAATGCCCGCTATAGGAGCACCCTACTACGGCCCTCTTTCACTCAGGGCCGTCCTGGGTGCTTTATGGACTGTTTGACAAGTGCTGGAGGAGGAAATAGAGCCGTGCACCTGGTGATTGAAACCGTGCATCTGGTAACCCAAAAACACAAATATGGTCATAAATGCATTTAACGGTCATTCTGATTTTAATGCCCGCTATAGGAGCACCCTACTACGGCCCTCTTTCACTCAGGGCCGTCCTGGGTGCTTTATGGACTGTTTGACAAGTGCTGGAGGAGGAAATAGAGCCGTGCACCTGGTGATTGAAACCGTGCACCTGGTGATTGAAAACGTGCATCTGGTAACCCAAAATTCAAATATGGTCCTAAATGCATTTAAGGGTCATTCTGATATTAATGCCCGCTATGGAAACACCCTACTACGGCCCTCTCTCTGTCGGGGGCGACCTGAGTGCATTATGGACACTTTGAAATTTCACGATGGATACTGATTGCTATACAAGCGGTAACCCAAAACACAAATATGGTCATAAATGCATTTAACGGTCATTCTGATTTTAATGCCCGCTATAGGAGCACCCTACTACGGCCCTCTTTCACTCAGGGCCGTCCTGGGTGCTTTATGGACTGTTTGACAAGTGCTGGAGGAGGAAATAGAGCCGTGCACCTGGTGATTGAAACCGTGCATCTGGTAACCCAAAACACAAATATGGTCATAAATGCATTTAACGGTCATTCTGATTTTAATGCCCGCTATAGGAGCACCCTACTACGGCCCTCTTTCACTCAGGGCCGTCCTGGGTGCTTTATGGACTGTTTGACAAGTGCTGGAGGAGGAAATAGAGCCGTGCACCTGGTGATTGAAACCGTGCATCTGGTAACCCAAAACACAAATATGGTCATAAATGCATTTAACGGTCATTCTGATTTTAATGCCCGCTATAGGAGCACCCTACTACGGCCCTCTTTCACTCAGGGCCGTCCTGGGTGCTTTATGGACTGTTTGACAAGTGCTGGAGGAGGAAATAGAGCCGTGCACCTGGTGATTGAAACCGTGCACCTGGTGATTGAAAACGTGCATCTGGTAACCCAAAAATTCAAATATGGTCCTAAATGCATTTAAGGGTCATTCTGATATTAATGCCCGCTATGGAAACCCCTACTACGGCCCTCTCTCTGTCGGGGCGACCTGAGTGCATTATGGACACTTTGAAATTTCACGATGGATACTGATTGCTATACAAGCGGTAACCCAAAAATTCAAATATGGTCATAAATGCATTTAACGGTCATTCTGATTTTAATGCCCGCTATAGGAGCACCCTACTACGGCCCTCTTTCACTCAGGGCCGTCCTGGGTGCTTTATGGACTGTTTGACAAGTGCTGGAGGAGATACCGTGCACCTGGTGATTGAAGCATCTGGTAACCCAAAACACAAATATGGTCATAAATGCATTTAACGGTCATTCTGATTTTAATGCCCGCTATAGGAGCACCCTACTACGGCCCTCTTTCACTCAGGGCCGTCCTGGGTGCTTTATGGACTGTTTGACAAGTGCTGGAGGAGGAAATAGAGCCGTGCACCTGGTGATTGAAACCGTGCATCTGGTAACCCAAAAACACAAATATGGTCATAAATGCATTTAACGGTCATTCTGATTTTAATGCCCGCTATAGGAGCACCCTACTACGGCCCTCTTTCACTCAGGGCCGTCCTGGGTGCTTTATGGACTGTTTGACAAGTGCTGGAGGAGGAAATAGAGCCGTGCACCTGGTGATTGAAACCGTGCACCTGGTGATTGAAAACGTGCATCTGGTAACCCAAAAATTCAAATATGGTCCTAAATGCATTTAAGGGTCATTCTGATATTAATGCCCGCTATGGAAACACCCTACTACGGCCCTCTCTCTGTCGGGGGCGACCTGAGTGCATTATGGACACTTTGAAATTTCACGATGGATACTGATTGCTATACAAGCGGTAACCCAAAAACACAAATATGGTCATAAATGCATTTAACGGTCATTCTGATTTTAATGCCCGCTATAGGAGCACCCTACTACGGCCCTCTTTCACTCAGGGCCGTCCTGGGTGCTTTATGGACTGTTTGACAAGTGCTGGAGGAGGAAATAGAGCCGTGCACCTGGTGATTGAAACCGTGCATCTGGTAACCCAAAAACACAAATATGGTCATAAATGCATTTAACGGTCATTCTGATTTTAATGCCCGCTATAGGAGCACCCTACTACGGCCCTCTTTCACTCAGGGCCGTCCTGGGTGCTTTATGGACTGTTTGACAAGTGCTGGAGGAGGAAATAGAGCCGTGCACCTGGTGATTGAAACCGTGCATCTGGTAACCCAAAAACACAAATATGGTCATAAATGCATTTAACGGTCATTCTGATTTTAATGCCCGCTATAGGAGCACCCTACTACGGCCCTCTTTCACTCAGGGCCGTCCTGGGTGCTTTATGGACTGTTTGACAAGTGCTGGAGGAGGAAATAGAGCCGTGCACCTGGTGATTGAAACCGTGCATCTGGTAACCCAAAAACACAAATATGGTCATAAATGCATTTAACGGTCATTCTGATTTTAATGCCCGCTATAGGAGCACCCTACTACGGCCCTCTTTCACTCAGGGCCGTCCTGGGTGCTTTATGGACTGTTTGACAAGTGCTGGAGGAGGAAATAGAGCCGTGCACCTGGTGATTGAAACCGTGCACCTGGTGATTGAAAACGTGCATCTGGTAACCCAAAATTCAAATATGGTCCTAAATGCATTTAAGGGTCATTCTGATATTAATGCCCGCTATGGAAACACCCTACTACGGCCCTCTCTCTGTCGGGGGCGACCTGAGTGCATTATGGACACTTTGAAATTTCACGATGGATACTGATTGCTATACAAGCGGTAACCCAAAAACACAAATATGGTCATAAATGCATTTAACGGTCATTCTGATTTTAATGCCCGCTATAGGAGCACCCTACTACGGCCCTCTTTCACTCAGGGCCGTCCTGGGTGCTTTATGGACTGTTTGACAAGTGCTGGAGGAGGAAATAGAGCCGTGCACCTGGTGATTGAAACCGTGCATCTGGTAACCCAAAAACACAAATATGGTCATAAATGCATTTAACGGTCATTCTGATTTTAATGCCCGCTATAGGAGCACCCTACTACGGCCCTCTTTCACTCAGGGCCGTCCTGGGTGCTTTATGGACTGTTTGACAAGTGCTGGAGGAGGAAATAGAGCCGTGCACCTGGTGATTGAAACCGTGCACCTGGTGATTGAAAACGTGCATCTGGTAACCCAAAAATTCAAATATGGTCCTAAATGCATTTAAGGGTCATTCTGATATTAATGCCCGCTATGGAAACACCCTACTACGGCCCTCTCTCTGTCGGGGGCGACCTGAGTGCATTATGGACACTTTGAAATTTCACGATGGATACTGATTGCTATACAAGCGGTAACCCAAAAACACAAATATGGTCATAAATGCATTTAACGGTCATTCTGATTTTAATGCCCGCTATAGGAGCACCCTACTACGGCCCTCTTTCACTCAGGGCCGTCCTGGGTGCTTTATGGACTGTTTGACAAGTGCTGGAGGAGGAAATAGAGCCGTGCACCTGGTGATTGAAACCGTGCATCTGGTAACCCAAAAACACAAATATGGTCATAAATGCATTTAACGGTCATTCTGATTTTAATGCCCGCTATAGGAGCACCCTACTACGGCCCTCTTTCACTCAGGGCCGTCCTGGGTGCTTTATGGACTGTTTGACAAGTGCTGGAGGAGGAAATAGAGCCGTGCACCTGGTGATTGAAACCGTGCATCTGGTAACCCAAAAACACAAATATGGTCATAAATGCATTTAACGGTCATTCTGATTTTAATGCCCGCTATAGGAGCACCCTACTACGGCCCTCTTTCACTCAGGGCCGTCCTGGGTGCTTTATGGACTGTTTGACAAGTGCTGGAGGAGGAAATAGAGCCGTGCACCTGGTGATTGAAACCGTGCACCTGGTGATTGAAAACGTGCATCTGGTAACCCAAAAATTCAAATATGGTCCTAAATGCATTTAAGGGTCATTCTGATATTAATGCCCGCTATGGAAACACCCTACTACGGCCCTCTCTCTGTCGGGGGCGACCTGAGTGCATTATGGACACTTTGAAATTTCACGATGGATACTGATTGCTATACAAGCGGTAACCCAAAAACACAAATATGGTCATAAATGCATTTAACGGTCATTCTGATTTTAATGCCCGCTATAGGAGCACCCTACTACGGCCCTCTTTCACTCAGGGCCGTCCTGGGTGCTTTATGGACTGTTTGACAAGTGCTGGAGGAGGAAATAGAGCCGTGCACCTGGTGATTGAAACCGTGCATCTGGTAACCCAAAAACACAAATATGGTCATAAATGCATTTAACGGTCATTCTGATTTTAATGCCCGCTATAGGAGCACCCTACTACGGCCCTCTTTCACTCAGGGCCGTCCTGGGTGCTTTATGGACTGTTTGACAAGTGCTGGAGGAGGAAATAGAGCCGTGCACCTGGTGATTGAAACCGTGCACCTGGTGATTGAAAACGTGCATCTGGTAACCCAAAAATTCAAATATGGTCCTAAATGCATTTAAGGGTCATTCTGATATTAATGCCCGCTATGGAAACACCCTACTACGGCCCTCTCTCTGTCGGGGGCGACCTGAGTGCATTATGGACACTTTGAAATTTCACGATGGATACTGATTGCTATACAAGCGGTAACCCAAAAACACAAATATGGTCATAAATGCATTTAACGGTCATTCTGATTTTAATGCCCGCTATAGGAGCACCCTACTACGGCCCTCTTTCACTCAGGGCCGTCCTGGGTGCTTTATGGACTGTTTGACAAGTGCTGGAGGAGGAAATAGAGCCGTGCACCTGGTGATTGAAACCGTGCATCTGGTAACCCAAAAACACAAATATGGTCATAAATGCATTTAACGGTCATTCTGATTTTAATGCCCGCTATAGGAGCACCCTACTACGGCCCTCTTTCACTCAGGGCCGTCCTGGGTGCTTTATGGACTGTTTGACAAGTGCTGGAGGAGGAAATAGAGCCGTGCACCTGGTGATTGAAACCGTGCATCTGGTAACCCAAAAACACAAATATGGTCATAAATGCATTTAACGGTCATTCTGATTTTAATGCCCGCTATAGGAGCACCCTACTACGGCCCTCTTTCACTCAGGGCCGTCCTGGGTGCTTTATGGACTGTTTGACAAGTGCTGGAGGAGGAAATAGAGCCGTGCACCTGGTGATTGAAACCGTGCATCTGGTAACCCAAAAACACAAATATGGTCATAAATGCATTTAACGGTCATTCTGATTTTAATGCCCGCTATAGGAGCACCCTACTACGGCCCTCTTTCACTCAGGGCCGTCCTGGGTGCTTTATGGACTGTTTGACAAGTGCTGGAGGAGGAAATAGAGCCGTGCACCTGGTGATTGAAACCGTGCACCTGGTGATTGAAAACGTGCATCTGGTAACCCAAAAATTCAAATATGGTCCTAAATGCATTTAAGGGTCATTCTGATATTAATGCCCGCTATGGAAACACCCTACTACGGCCCTCTCTCTGTCGGGGGCGACCTGAGTGCATTATGGACACTTTGAAATTTCACGATGGATACTGATTGCTATACAAGCGGTAACCCAAAAACACAAATATGGTCATAAATGCATTTAACGGTCATTCTGATTTTAATGCCCGCTATAGGAGCACCCTACTACGGCCCTCTTTCACTCAGGGCCGTCCTGGGTGCTTTATGGACTGTTTGACAAGTGCTGGAGGAGGAAATAGAGCCGTGCACCTGGTGATTGAAACCGTGCATCTGGTAACCCAAAAACACAAATATGGTCATAAATGCATTTAACGGTCATTCTGATTTTAATGCCCGCTATAGGAGCACCCTACTACGGCCCTCTTTCACTCAGGGCCGTCCTGGGTGCTTTATGGACTGTTTGACAAGTGCTGGAGGAGGAAATAGAGCCGTGCACCTGGTGATTGAAACCGTGCACCTGGTGATTGAAAACGTGCATCTGGTAACCCAAAAATTCAAATATGGTCCTAAATGCATTTAAGGGTCATTCTGATATTAATGCCCGCTATGGAAACACCCTACTACGGCCCTCTCTCTGTCGGGGGCGACCTGAGTGCATTATGGACACTTTGAAATTTCACGATGGATACTGATTGCTATACAAGCGGTAACCCAAAAACACAAATATGGTCATAAATGCATTTAACGGTCATTCTGATTTTAATGCCCGCTATAGGAGCACCCTACTACGGCCCTCTTTCACTCAGGGCCGTCCTGGGTGCTTTATGGACTGTTTGACAAGTGCTGGAGGAGGAAATAGAGCCGTGCACCTGGTGATTGAAACCGTGCATCTGGTAACCCAAAAACACAAATATGGTCATAAATGCATTTAACGGTCATTCTGATTTTAATGCCCGCTATAGGAGCACCCTACTACGGCCCTCTTTCACTCAGGGCCGTCCTGGGTGCTTTATGGACTGTTTGACAAGTGCTGGAGGAGGAAATAGAGCCGTGCACCTGGTGATTGAAACCGTGCATCTGGTAACCCAAAAACACAAATATGGTCATAAATGCATTTAACGGTCATTCTGATTTTAATGCCCGCTATAGGAGCACCCTACTACGGCCCTCTTTCACTCAGGGCCGTCCTGGGTGCTTTATGGACTGTTTGACAAGTGCTGGAGGAGGAAATAGAGCCGTGCACCTGGTGATTGAAACCGTGCACCTGGTGATTGAAAACGTGCATCTGGTAACCCAAAAATTCAAATATGGTCCTAAATGCATTTAAGGGTCATTCTGATATTAATGCCCGCTATGGAAACACCCTACTACGGCCCTCTCTCTGTCGGGGGCGACCTGAGTGCATTATGGACACTTTGAAATTTCACGATGGATACTGATTGCTATACAAGCGGTAACCCAAAAACACAAATATGGTCATAAATGCATTTAACGGTCATTCTGATTTTAATGCCCGCTATAGGAGCACCCTACTACGGCCCTCTTTCACTCAGGGCCGTCCTGGGTGCTTTATGGACTGTTTGACAAGTGCTGGAGGAGGAAATAGAGCCGTGCACCTGGTGATTGAAACCGTGCATCTGGTAACCCAAAAACACAAATATGGTCATAAATGCATTTAACGGTCATTCTGATTTTAATGCCCGCTATAGGAGCACCCTACTACGGCCCTCTTTCACTCAGGGCCGTCCTGGGTGCTTTATGGACTGTTTGACAAGTGCTGGAGGAGGAAATAGAGCCGTGCACCTGGTGATTGAAACCGTGCACCTGGTGATTGAAAACGTGCATCTGGTAACCCAAAAATTCAAATATGGTCCTAAATGCATTTAAGGGTCATTCTGATATTAATGCCCGCTATGGAAACACCCTACTACGGCCCTCTCTCTGTCGGGGGCGACCTGAGTGCATTATGGACACTTTGAAATTTCACGATGGATACTGATTGCTATACAAGCGGTAACCCAAAAACACAAATATGGTCATAAATGCATTTAACGGTCATTCTGATTTTAATGCCCGCTATAGGAGCACCCTACTACGGCCCTCTTTCACTCAGGGCCGTCCTGGGTGCTTTATGGACTGTTTGACAAGTGCTGGAGGAGGAAATAGAGCCGTGCACCTGGTGATTGAAACCGTGCATCTGGTAACCCAAAAACACAAATATGGTCATAAATGCATTTAACGGTCATTCTGATTTTAATGCCCGCTATAGGAGCACCCTACTACGGCCCTCTTTCACTCAGGGCCGTCCTGGGTGCTTTATGGACTGTTTGACAAGTGCTGGAGGAGGAAATAGAGCCGTGCACCTGGTGATTGAAACCGTGCATCTGGTAACCCAAAAACACAAATATGGTCATAAATGCATTTAACGGTCATTCTGATTTTAATGCCCGCTATAGGAGCACCCTACTACGGCCCTCTTTCACTCAGGGCCGTCCTGGGTGCTTTATGGACTGTTTGACAAGTGCTGGAGGAGGAAATAGAGCCGTGCACCTGGTGATTGAAACCGTGCACCTGGTGATTGAAAACGTGCATCTGGTAACCCAAAAATTCAAATATGGTCCTAAATGCATTTAAGGGTCATTCTGATATTAATGCCCGCTATGGAAACACCCTACTACGGCCCTCTCTCTGTCGGGGGCGACCTGAGTGCATTATGGACACTTTGAAATTTCACGATGGATACTGATTGCTATACAAGCGGTAACCCAAAAACACAAATATGGTCATAAATGCATTTAACGGTCATTCTGATTTTAATGCCCGCTATAGGAGCACCCTACTACGGCCCTCTTTCACTCAGGGCCGTCCTGGGTGCTTTATGGACTGTTTGACAAGTGCTGGAGGAGGAAATAGAGCCGTGCACCTGGTGATTGAAACCGTGCATCTGGTAACCCAAAAACACAAATATGGTCATAAATGCATTTAACGGTCATTCTGATTTTAATGCCCGCTATAGGAGCACCCTACTACGGCCCTCTTTCACTCAGGGCCGTCCTGGGTGCTTTATGGACTGTTTGACAAGTGCTGGAGGAGGAAATAGAGCCGTGCACCTGGTGATTGAAACCGTGCATCTGGTAACCCAAAAACACAAATATGGTCATAAATGCATTTAACGGTCATTCTGATTTTAATGCCCGCTATAGGAGCACCCTACTACGGCCCTCTTTCACTCAGGGCCGTCCTGGGTGCTTTATGGACTGTTTGACAAGTGCTGGAGGAGGAAATAGAGCCGTGCACCTGGTGATTGAAACCGTGCACCTGGTGATTGAAAACGTGCATCTGGTAACCCAAAAATTCAAATATGGTCCTAAATGCATTTAAGGGTCATTCTGATATTAATGCCCGCTATGGAAACACCCTACTACGGCCCTCTCTCTGTCGGGGGCGACCTGAGTGCATTATGGACACTTTGAAATTTCACGATGGATACTGATTGCTATACAAGCGGTAACCCAAAAACACAAATATGGTCATAAATGCATTTAACGGTCATTCTGATTTTAATGCCCGCTATAGGAGCACCCTACTACGGCCCTCTTTCACTCAGGGCCGTCCTGGGTGCTTTATGGACTGTTTGACAAGTGCTGGAGGAGGAAATAGAGCCGTGCACCTGGTGATTGAAACCGTGCATCTGGTAACCCAAAAACACAAATATGGTCATAAATGCATTTAACGGTCATTCTGATTTTAATGCCCGCTATAGGAGCACCCTACTACGGCCCTCTTTCACTCAGGGCCGTCCTGGGTGCTTTATGGACTGTTTGACAAGTGCTGGAGGAGGAAATAGAGCCGTGCACCTGGTGATTGAAACCGTGCATCTGGTAACCCAAAAACACAAATATGGTCATAAATGCATTTAACGGTCATTCTGATTTTAATGCCCGCTATAGGAGCACCCTACTACGGCCCTCTTTCACTCAGGGCCGTCCTGGGTGCTTTATGGACTGTTTGACAAGTGCTGGAGGAGGAAATAGAGCCGTGCACCTGGTGATTGAAACCGTGCACCTGGTGATTGAAAACGTGCATCTGGTAACCCAAAAATTCAAATATGGTCCTAAATGCATTTAAGGGTCATTCTGATATTAATGCCCGCTATGGAAACACCCTACTACGGCCCTCTCTCTGTCGGGGGCGACCTGAGTGCATTATGGACACTTTGAAATTTCACGATGGATACTGATTGCTATACAAGCGGTAACCCAAAAACACAAATATGGTCATAAATGCATTTAACGGTCATTCTGATTTTAATGCCCGCTATAGGAGCACCCTACTACGGCCCTCTTTCACTCAGGGCCGTCCTGGGTGCTTTATGGACTGTTTGACAAGTGCTGGAGGAGGAAATAGAGCCGTGCACCTGGTGATTGAAACCGTGCATCTGGTAACCCAAAAACACAAATATGGTCATAAATGCATTTAACGGTCATTCTGATTTTAATGCCCGCTATAGGAGCACCCTACTACGGCCCTCTTTCACTCAGGGCCGTCCTGGGTGCTTTATGGACTGTTTGACAAGTGCTGGAGGAGGAAATAGAGCCGTGCACCTGGTGATTGAAACCGTGCACCTGGTGATTGAAAACGTGCATCTGGTAACCCAAAAATTCAAATATGGTCCTAAATGCATTTAAGGGTCATTCTGATATTAATGCCCGCTATGGAAACACCCTACTACGGCCCTCTCTCTGTCGGGGGCGACCTGAGTGCATTATGGACACTTTGAAATTTCACGATGGATACTGATTGCTATACAAGCGGTAACCCAAAAACACAAATATGGTCATAAATGCATTTAACGGTCATTCTGATTTTAATGCCCGCTATAGGAGCACCCTACTACGGCCCTCTTTCACTCAGGGCCGTCCTGGGTGCTTTATGGACTGTTTGACAAGTGCTGGAGGAGGAAATAGAGCCGTGCACCTGGTGATTGAAACCGTGCATCTGGTAACCCAAAAACACAAATATGGTCATAAATGCATTTAACGGTCATTCTGATTTTAATGCCCGCTATAGGAGCACCCTACTACGGCCCTCTTTCACTCAGGGCCGTCCTGGGTGCTTTATGGACTGTTTGACAAGTGCTGGAGGAGGAAATAGAGCCGTGCACCTGGTGATTGAAACCGTGCACCTGGTGATTGAAAACGTGCATCTGGTAACCCAAAAATTCAAATATGGTCCTAAATGCATTTAAGGGTCATTCTGATATTAATGCCCGCTATGGAAACACCCTACTACGGCCCTCTCTCTGTCGGGGGCGACCTGAGTGCATTATGGACACTTTGAAATTTCACGATGGATACTGATTGCTATACAAGCGGTAACCCAAAAACACAAATATGGTCATAAATGCATTTAACGGTCATTCTGATTTTAATGCCCGCTATAGGAGCACCCTACTACGGCCCTCTTTCACTCAGGGCCGTCCTGGGTGCTTTATGGACTGTTTGACAAGTGCTGGAGGAGGAAATAGAGCCGTGCACCTGGTGATTGAAACCGTGCATCTGGTAACCCAAAAACACAAATATGGTCATAAATGCATTTAACGGTCATTCTGATTTTAATGCCCGCTATAGGAGCACCCTACTACGGCCCTCTTTCACTCAGGGCCGTCCTGGGTGCTTTATGGACTGTTTGACAAGTGCTGGAGGAGGAAATAGAGCCGTGCACCTGGTGATTGAAACCGTGCATCTGGTAACCCAAAAACACAAATATGGTCATAAATGCATTTAACGGTCATTCTGATTTTAATGCCCGCTATAGGAGCACCCTACTACGGCCCTCTTTCACTCAGGGCCGTCCTGGGTGCTTTATGGACTGTTTGACAAGTGCTGGAGGAGGAAATAGAGCCGTGCACCTGGTGATTGAAACCGTGCACCTGGTGATTGAAAACGTGCATCTGGTAACCCAAAAATTCAAATATGGTCCTAAATGCATTTAAGGGTCATTCTGATATTAATGCCCGCTATGGAAACACCCTACTACGGCCCTCTCTCTGTCGGGGGCGACCTGAGTGCATTATGGACACTTTGAAATTTCACGATGGATACTGATTGCTATACAAGCGGTAACCCAAAAACACAAATATGGTCATAAATGCATTTAACGGTCATTCTGATTTTAATGCCCGCTATAGGAGCACCCTACTACGGCCCTCTTTCACTCAGGGCCGTCCTGGGTGCTTTATGGACTGTTTGACAAGTGCTGGAGGAGGAAATAGAGCCGTGCACCTGGTGATTGAAACCGTGCATCTGGTAACCCAAAAACACAAATATGGTCATAAATGCATTTAACGGTCATTCTGATTTTAATGCCCGCTATAGGAGCACCCTACTACGGCCCTCTTTCACTCAGGGCCGTCCTGGGTGCTTTATGGACTGTTTGACAAGTGCTGGAGGAGGAAATAGAGCCGTGCACCTGGTGATTGAAACCGTGCACCTGGTGATTGAAAACGTGCATCTGGTAACCCAAAAATTCAAATATGGTCCTAAATGCATTTAAGGGTCATTCTGATATTAATGCCCGCTATGGAAACACCCTACTACGGCCCTCTCTCTGTCGGGGGCGACCTGAGTGCATTATGGACACTTTGAAATTTCACGATGGATACTGATTGCTATACAAGCGGTAACCCAAAAACACAAATATGGTCATAAATGCATTTAACGGTCATTCTGATTTTAATGCCCGCTATAGGAGCACCCTACTACGGCCCTCTTTCACTCAGGGCCGTCCTGGGTGCTTTATGGACTGTTTGACAAGTGCTGGAGGAGGAAATAGAGCCGTGCACCTGGTGATTGAAACCGTGCATCTGGTAACCCAAAAACACAAATATGGTCATAAATGCATTTAACGGTCATTCTGATTTTAATGCCCGCTATAGGAGCACCCTACTACGGCCCTCTTTCACTCAGGGCCGTCCTGGGTGCTTTATGGACTGTTTGACAAGTGCTGGAGGAGGAAATAGAGCCGTGCACCTGGTGATTGAAACCGTGCACCTGGTGATTGAAAACGTGCATCTGGTAACCCAAAAATTCAAATATGGTCCTAAATGCATTTAAGGGTCATTCTGATATTAATGCCCGCTATGGAAACACCCTACTACGGCCCTCTCTCTGTCGGGGGCGACCTGAGTGCATTATGGACACTTTGAAATTTCACGATGGATACTGATTGCTATACAAGCGGTAACCCAAAAACACAAATATGGTCATAAATGCATTTAACGGTCATTCTGATTTTAATGCCCGCTATAGGAGCACCCTACTACGGCCCTCTTTCACTCAGGGCCGTCCTGGGTGCTTTATGGACTGTTTGACAAGTGCTGGAGGAGGAAATAGAGCCGTGCACCTGGTGATTGAAACCGTGCATCTGGTAACCCAAAAACACAAATATGGTCATAAATGCATTTAACGGTCATTCTGATTTTAATGCCCGCTATAGGAGCACCCTACTACGGCCCTCTTTCACTCAGGGCCGTCCTGGGTGCTTTATGGACTGTTTGACAAGTGCTGGAGGAGGAAATAGAGCCGTGCACCTGGTGATTGAAACCGTGCATCTGGTAACCCAAAAACACAAATATGGTCATAAATGCATTTAACGGTCATTCTGATTTTAATGCCCGCTATAGGAGCACCCTACTACGGCCCTCTTTCACTCAGGGCCGTCCTGGGTGCTTTATGGACTGTTTGACAAGTGCTGGAGGAGGAAATAGAGCCGTGCACCTGGTGATTGAAACCGTGCACCTGGTGATTGAAAACGTGCATCTGGTAACCCAAAAATTCAAATATGGTCCTAAATGCATTTAAGGGTCATTCTGATATTAATGCCCGCTATGGAAACACCCTACTACGGCCCTCTCTCTGTCGGGGGCGACCTGAGTGCATTATGGACACTTTGAAATTTCACGATGGATACTGATTGCTATACAAGCGGTAACCCAAAAACACAAATATGGTCATAAATGCATTTAACGGTCATTCTGATTTTAATGCCCGCTATAGGAGCACCCTACTACGGCCCTCTTTCACTCAGGGCCGTCCTGGGTGCTTTATGGACTGTTTGACAAGTGCTGGAGGAGGAAATAGAGCCGTGCACCTGGTGATTGAAACCGTGCATCTGGTAACCCAAAAACACAAATATGGTCATAAATGCATTTAACGGTCATTCTGATTTTAATGCCCGCTATAGGAGCACCCTACTACGGCCCTCTTTCACTCAGGGCCGTCCTGGGTGCTTTATGGACTGTTTGACAAGTGCTGGAGGAGGAAATAGAGCCGTGCACCTGGTGATTGAAACCGTGCACCTGGTGATTGAAAACGTGCATCTGGTAACCCAAAAATTCAAATATGGTCCTAAATGCATTTAAGGGTCATTCTGATATTAATGCCCGCTATGGAAACACCCTACTACGGCCCTCTCTCTGTCGGGGGCGACCTGAGTGCATTATGGACACTTTGAAATTTCACGATGGATACTGATTGCTATACAAGCGGTAACCCAAAAACACAAATATGGTCATAAATGCATTTAACGGTCATTCTGATTTTAATGCCCGCTATAGGAGCACCCTACTACGGCCCTCTTTCACTCAGGGCCGTCCTGGGTGCTTTATGGACTGTTTGACAAGTGCTGGAGGAGGAAATAGAGCCGTGCACCTGGTGATTGAAACCGTGCATCTGGTAACCCAAAAACACAAATATGGTCATAAATGCATTTAACGGTCATTCTGATTTTAATGCCCGCTATAGGAGCACCCTACTACGGCCCTCTTTCACTCAGGGCCGTCCTGGGTGCTTTATGGACTGTTTGACAAGTGCTGGAGGAGGAAATAGAGCCGTGCACCTGGTGATTGAAACCGTGCATCTGGTAACCCAAAAACACAAATATGGTCATAAATGCATTTAACGGTCATTCTGATTTTAATGCCCGCTATAGGAGCACCCTACTACGGCCCTCTTTCACTCAGGGCCGTCCTGGGTGCTTTATGGACTGTTTGACAAGTGCTGGAGGAGGAAATAGAGCCGTGCACCTGGTGATTGAAACCGTGCACCTGGTGATTGAAAACGTGCATCTGGTAACCCAAAAATTCAAATATGGTCCTAAATGCATTTAAGGGTCATTCTGATATTAATGCCCGCTATGGAAACACCCTACTACGGCCCTCTCTCTGTCGGGGGCGACCTGAGTGCATTATGGACACTTTGAAATTTCACGATGGATACTGATTGCTATACAAGCGGTAACCCAAAAACACAAATATGGTCATAAATGCATTTAACGGTCATTCTGATTTTAATGCCCGCTATAGGAGCACCCTACTACGGCCCTCTTTCACTCAGGGCCGTCCTGGGTGCTTTATGGACTGTTTGACAAGTGCTGGAGGAGGAAATAGAGCCGTGCACCTGGTGATTGAAACCGTGCATCTGGTAACCCAAAAACACAAATATGGTCATAAATGCATTTAACGGTCATTCTGATTTTAATGCCCGCTATAGGAGCACCCTACTACGGCCCTCTTTCACTCAGGGCCGTCCTGGGTGCTTTATGGACTGTTTGACAAGTGCTGGAGGAGGAAATAGAGCCGTGCACCTGGTGATTGAAACCGTGCATCTGGTAACCCAAAAACACAAATATGGTCATAAATGCATTTAACGGTCATTCTGATTTTAATGCCCGCTATAGGAGCACCCTACTACGGCCCTCTTTCACTCAGGGCCGTCCTGGGTGCTTTATGGACTGTTTGACAAGTGCTGGAGGAGGAAATAGAGCCGTGCACCTGGTGATTGAAACCGTGCACCTGGTGATTGAAAACGTGCATCTGGTAACCCAAAAATTCAAATATGGTCCTAAATGCATTTAAGGGTCATTCTGATATTAATGCCCGCTATGGAAACACCCTACTACGGCCCTCTCTCTGTCGGGGGCGACCTGAGTGCATTATGGACACTTTGAAATTTCACGATGGATACTGATTGCTATACAAGCGGTAACCCAAAAACACAAATATGGTCATAAATGCATTTAACGGTCATTCTGATTTTAATGCCCGCTATAGGAGCACCCTACTACGGCCCTCTTTCACTCAGGGCCGTCCTGGGTGCTTTATGGACTGTTTGACAAGTGCTGGAGGAGGAAATAGAGCCGTGCACCTGGTGATTGAAACCGTGCATCTGGTAACCCAAAAACACAAATATGGTCATAAATGCATTTAACGGTCATTCTGATTTTAATGCCCGCTATAGGAGCACCCTACTACGGCCCTCTTTCACTCAGGGCCGTCCTGGGTGCTTTATGGACTGTTTGACAAGTGCTGGAGGAGGAAATAGAGCCGTGCACCTGGTGATTGAAACCGTGCACCTGGTGATTGAAAACGTGCATCTGGTAACCCAAAAATTCAAATATGGTCCTAAATGCATTTAAGGGTCATTCTGATATTAATGCCCGCTATGGAAACACCCTACTACGGCCCTCTCTCTGTCGGGGGCGACCTGAGTGCATTATGGACACTTTGAAATTTCACGATGGATACTGATTGCTATACAAGCGGTAACCCAAAAACACAAATATGGTCATAAATGCATTTAACGGTCATTCTGATTTTAATGCCCGCTATAGGAGCACCCTACTACGGCCCTCTTTCACTCAGGGCCGTCCTGGGTGCTTTATGGACTGTTTGACAAGTGCTGGAGGAGGAAATAGAGCCGTGCACCTGGTGATTGAAACCGTGCATCTGGTAACCCAAAAACACAAATATGGTCATAAATGCATTTAACGGTCATTCTGATTTTAATGCCCGCTATAGGAGCACCCTACTACGGCCCTCTTTCACTCAGGGCCGTCCTGGGTGCTTTATGGACTGTTTGACAAGTGCTGGAGGAGGAAATAGAGCCGTGCACCTGGTGATTGAAACCGTGCATCTGGTAACCCAAAAACACAAATATGGTCATAAATGCATTTAACGGTCATTCTGATTTTAATGCCCGCTATAGGAGCACCCTACTACGGCCCTCTTTCACTCAGGGCCGTCCTGGGTGCTTTATGGACTGTTTGACAAGTGCTGGAGGAGGAAATAGAGCCGTGCACCTGGTGATTGAAACCGTGCACCTGGTGATTGAAAACGTGCATCTGGTAACCCAAAAATTCAAATATGGTCCTAAATGCATTTAAGGGTCATTCTGATATTAATGCCCGCTATGGAAACACCCTACTACGGCCCTCTCTCTGTCGGGGGCGACCTGAGTGCATTATGGACACTTTGAAATTTCACGATGGATACTGATTGCTATACAAGCGGTAACCCAAAAACACAAATATGGTCATAAATGCATTTAACGGTCATTCTGATTTTAATGCCCGCTATAGGAGCACCCTACTACGGCCCTCTTTCACTCAGGGCCGTCCTGGGTGCTTTATGGACTGTTTGACAAGTGCTGGAGGAGGAAATAGAGCCGTGCACCTGGTGATTGAAACCGTGCATCTGGTAACCCAAAAACACAAATATGGTCATAAATGCATTTAACGGTCATTCTGATTTTAATGCCCGCTATAGGAGCACCCTACTACGGCCCTCTTTCACTCAGGGCCGTCCTGGGTGCTTTATGGACTGTTTGACAAGTGCTGGAGGAGGAAATAGAGCCGTGCACCTGGTGATTGAAACCGTGCACCTGGTGATTGAAAACGTGCATCTGGTAACCCAAAAATTCAAATATGGTCCTAAATGCATTTAAGGGTCATTCTGATATTAATGCCCGCTATGGAAACACCCTACTACGGCCCTCTCTCTGTCGGGGGCGACCTGAGTGCATTATGGACACTTTGAAATTTCACGATGGATACTGATTGCTATACAAGCGGTAACCCAAAAACACAAATATGGTCATAAATGCATTTAACGGTCATTCTGATTTTAATGCCCGCTATAGGAGCACCCTACTACGGCCCTCTTTCACTCAGGGCCGTCCTGGGTGCTTTATGGACTGTTTGACAAGTGCTGGAGGAGGAAATAGAGCCGTGCACCTGGTGATTGAAACCGTGCATCTGGTAACCCAAAAACACAAATATGGTCATAAATGCATTTAACGGTCATTCTGATTTTAATGCCCGCTATAGGAGCACCCTACTACGGCCCTCTTTCACTCAGGGCCGTCCTGGGTGCTTTATGGACTGTTTGACAAGTGCTGGAGGAGGAAATAGAGCCGTGCACCTGGTGATTGAAACCGTGCATCTGGTAACCCAAAAACACAAATATGGTCATAAATGCATTTAACGGTCATTCTGATTTTAATGCCCGCTATAGGAGCACCCTACTACGGCCCTCTTTCACTCAGGGCCGTCCTGGGTGCTTTATGGACTGTTTGACAAGTGCTGGAGGAGGAAATAGAGCCGTGCACCTGGTGATTGAAACCGTGCATCTGGTAACCCAAAAACACAAATATGGTCATAAATGCATTTAACGGTCATTCTGATTTTAATGCCCGCTATAGGAGCACCCTACTACGGCCCTCTTTCACTCAGGGCCGTCCTGGGTGCTTTATGGACTGTTTGACAAGTGCTGGAGGAGGAAATAGAGCCGTGCACCTGGTGATTGAAACCGTGCACCTGGTGATTGAAAACGTGCATCTGGTAACCCAAAAATTCAAATATGGTCCTAAATGCATTTAAGGGTCATTCTGATATTAATGCCCGCTATGGAAACACCCTACTACGGCCCTCTCTCTGTCGGGGGCGACCTGAGTGCATTATGGACACTTTGAAATTTCACGATGGATACTGATTGCTATACAAGCGGTAACCCAAAAACACAAATATGGTCATAAATGCATTTAACGGTCATTCTGATTTTAATGCCCGCTATAGGAGCACCCTACTACGGCCCTCTTTCACTCAGGGCCGTCCTGGGTGCTTTATGGACTGTTTGACAAGTGCTGGAGGAGGAAATAGAGCCGTGCACCTGGTGATTGAAACCGTGCATCTGGTAACCCAAAAACACAAATATGGTCATAAATGCATTTAACGGTCATTCTGATTTTAATGCCCGCTATAGGAGCACCCTACTACGGCCCTCTTTCACTCAGGGCCGTCCTGGGTGCTTTATGGACTGTTTGACAAGTGCTGGAGGAGGAAATAGAGCCGTGCACCTGGTGATTGAAACCGTGCACCTGGTGATTGAAAACGTGCATCTGGTAACCCAAAAATTCAAATATGGTCCTAAATGCATTTAAGGGTCATTCTGATATTAATGCCCGCTATGGAAACACCCTACTACGGCCCTCTCTCTGTCGGGGGCGACCTGAGTGCATTATGGACACTTTGAAATTTCACGATGGATACTGATTGCTATACAAGCGGTAACCCAAAAACACAAATATGGTCATAAATGCATTTAACGGTCATTCTGATTTTAATGCCCGCTATAGGAGCACCCTACTACGGCCCTCTTTCACTCAGGGCCGTCCTGGGTGCTTTATGGACTGTTTGACAAGTGCTGGAGGAGGAAATAGAGCCGTGCACCTGGTGATTGAAACCGTGCATCTGGTAACCCAAAAACACAAATATGGTCATAAATGCATTTAACGGTCATTCTGATTTTAATGCCCGCTATAGGAGCACCCTACTACGGCCCTCTTTCACTCAGGGCCGTCCTGGGTGCTTTATGGACTGTTTGACAAGTGCTGGAGGAGGAAATAGAGCCGTGCACCTGGTGATTGAAACCGTGCATCTGGTAACCCAAAAACACAAATATGGTCATAAATGCATTTAACGGTCATTCTGATTTTAATGCCCGCTATAGGAGCACCCTACTACGGCCCTCTTTCACTCAGGGCCGTCCTGGGTGCTTTATGGACTGTTTGACAAGTGCTGGAGGAGGAAATAGAGCCGTGCACCTGGTGATTGAAACCGTGCACCTGGTGATTGAAAACGTGCATCTGGTAACCCAAAAATTCAAATATGGTCCTAAATGCATTTAAGGGTCATTCTGATATTAATGCCCGCTATGGAAACACCCTACTACGGCCCTCTCTCTGTCGGGGGCGACCTGAGTGCATTATGGACACTTTGAAATTTCACGATGGATACTGATTGCTATACAAGCGGTAACCCAAAAACACAAATATGGTCATAAATGCATTTAACGGTCATTCTGATTTTAATGCCCGCTATAGGAGCACCCTACTACGGCCCTCTTTCACTCAGGGCCGTCCTGGGTGCTTTATGGACTGTTTGACAAGTGCTGGAGGAGGAAATAGAGCCGTGCACCTGGTGATTGAAACCGTGCATCTGGTAACCCAAAAACACAAATATGGTCATAAATGCATTTAACGGTCATTCTGATTTTAATGCCCGCTATAGGAGCACCCTACTACGGCCCTCTTTCACTCAGGGCCGTCCTGGGTGCTTTATGGACTGTTTGACAAGTGCTGGAGGAGGAAATAGAGCCGTGCACCTGGTGATTGAAACCGTGCACCTGGTGATTGAAAACGTGCATCTGGTAACCCAAAAATTCAAATATGGTCCTAAATGCATTTAAGGGTCATTCTGATATTAATGCCCGCTATGGAAACACCCTACTACGGCCCTCTCTCTGTCGGGGGCGACCTGAGTGCATTATGGACACTTTGAAATTTCACGATGGATACTGATTGCTATACAAGCGGTAACCCAAAAACACAAATATGGTCATAAATGCATTTAACGGTCATTCTGATTTTAATGCCCGCTATAGGAGCACCCTACTACGGCCCTCTTTCACTCAGGGCCGTCCTGGGTGCTTTATGGACTGTTTGACAAGTGCTGGAGGAGGAAATAGAGCCGTGCACCTGGTGATTGAAACCGTGCATCTGGTAACCCAAAACACAAATATGGTCATAAATGCATTTAACGGTCATTCTGATTTTAATGCCCGCTATAGGAGCACCCTACTACGGCCCTCTTTCACTCAGGGCCGTCCTGGGTGCTTTATGGACTGTTTGACAAGTGCTGGAGGAGGAAATAGAGCCGTGCACCTGGTGATTGAAACCGTGCATCTGGTAACCCAAAAACACAAATATGGTCATAAATGCATTTAACGGTCATTCTGATTTTAATGCCCGCTATAGGAGCACCCTACTACGGCCCTCTTTCACTCAGGGCCGTCCTGGGTGCTTTATGGACTGTTTGACAAGTGCTGGAGGAGGAAATAGAGCCGTGCACCTGGTGATTGAAACCGTGCACCTGGTGATTGAAAACGTGCATCTGGTAACCCAAAAATTCAAATATGGTCCTAAATGCATTTAAGGGTCATTCTGATATTAATGCCCGCTATGGAAACACCCTACTACGGCCCTCTCTCTGTCGGGGGCGACCTGAGTGCATTATGGACACTTTGAAATTTCACGATGGATACTGATTGCTATACAAGCGGTAACCCAAAAACACAAATATGGTCATAAATGCATTTAACGGTCATTCTGATTTTAATGCCCGCTATAGGAGCACCCTACTACGGCCCTCTTTCACTCAGGGCCGTCCTGGGTGCTTTATGGACTGTTTGACAAGTGCTGGAGGAGGAAATAGAGCCGTGCACCTGGTGATTGAAACCGTGCATCTGGTAACCCAAAAACACAAATATGGTCATAAATGCATTTAACGGTCATTCTGATTTTAATGCCCGCTATAGGAGCACCCTACTACGGCCCTCTTTCACTCAGGGCCGTCCTGGGTGCTTTATGGACTGTTTGACAAGTGCTGGAGGAGGAAATAGAGCCGTGCACCTGGTGATTGAAACCGTGCATCTGGTAACCCAAAACACAAATATGGTCATAAATGCATTTAACGGTCATTCTGATTTTAATGCCCGCTATAGGAGCACCCTACTACGGCCCTCTTTCACTCAGGGCCGTCCTGGGTGCTTTATGGACTGTTTGACAAGTGCTGGAGGAGGAAATAGAGCCGTGCACCTGGTGATTGAAACCGTGCACCTGGTGATTGAAAACGTGCATCTGGTAACCCAAAAATTCAAATATGGTCCTAAATGCATTTAAGGGTCATTCTGATATTAATGCCCGCTATGGAAACACCCTACTACGGCCCTCTCTCTGTCGGGGGCGACCTGAGTGCATTATGGACACTTTGAAATTTCACGATGGATACTGATTGCTATACAAGCGGTAACCCAAAAACACAAATATGGTCATAAATGCATTTAACGGTCATTCTGATTTTAATGCCCGCTATAGGAGCACCCTACTACGGCCCTCTTTCACTCAGGGCCGTCCTGGGTGCTTTATGGACTGTTTGACAAGTGCTGGAGGAGGAAATAGAGCCGTGCACCTGGTGATTGAAACCGTGCATCTGGTAACCCAAAAACACAAATATGGTCATAAATGCATTTAACGGTCATTCTGATTTTAATGCCCGCTATAGGAGCACCCTACTACGGCCCTCTTTCACTCAGGGCCGTCCTGGGTGCTTTATGGACTGTTTGACAAGTGCTGGAGGAGGAAATAGAGCCGTGCACCTGGTGATTGAAACCGTGCATCTGGTAACCCAAAAACACAAATATGGTCATAAATGCATTTAACGGTCATTCTGATTTTAATGCCCGCTATAGGAGCACCCTACTACGGCCCTCTTTCACTCAGGGCCGTCCTGGGTGCTTTATGGACTGTTTGACAAGTGCTGGAGGAGGAAATAGAGCCGTGCACCTGGTGATTGAAACCGTGCACCTGGTGATTGAAAACGTGCATCTGGTAACCCAAAAATTCAAATATGGTCCTAAATGCATTTAAGGGTCATTCTGATATTAATGCCCGCTATGGAAACACCCTACTACGGCCCTCTCTCTGTCGGGGCGACCTGAGTGCATTATGGACACTTTGAAATTTCACGATGGATACTGATTGCTATACAAGCGGTAACCCAAAAACACAAATATGGTCATAAATGCATTTAACGGTCATTCTGATTTTAATGCCCGCTATAGGAGCACCCTACTACGGCCCTCTTTCACTCAGGGCCGTCCTGGGTGCTTTATGGACTGTTTGACAAGTGCTGGAGGAGGAAATAGAGCCGTGCACCTGGTGATTGAAACCGTGCATCTGGTAACCCAAAAACACAAATATGGTCATAAATGCATTTAACGGTCATTCTGATTTTAATGCCCGCTATAGGAGCACCCTACTACGGCCCTCTTTCACTCAGGGCCGTCCTGGGTGCTTTATGGACTGTTTGACAAGTGCTGGAGGAGGAAATAGAGCCGTGCACCTGGTGATTGAAACCGTGCATCTGGTAACCCAAAAACACAAATATGGTCATAAATGCATTTAACGGTCATTCTGATTTTAATGCCCGCTATAGGAGCACCCTACTACGGCCCTCTTTCACTCAGGGCCGTCCTGGGTGCTTTATGGACTGTTTGACAAGTGCTGGAGGAGGAAATAGAGCCGTGCACCTGGTGATTGAAACCGTGCACCTGGTGATTGAAAACGTGCATCTGGTAACCCAAAAATTCAAATATGGTCCTAAATGCATTTAAGGGTCATTCTGATATTAATGCCCGCTATGGAAACACCCTACTACGGCCCTCTCTCTGTCGGGGGCGACCTGAGTGCATTATGGACACTTTGAAATTTCACGATGGATACTGATTGCTATACAAGCGGTAACCCAAAACACAAATATGGTCATAAATGCATTTAACGGTCATTCTGATTTTAATGCCCGCTATAGGAGCACCCTACTACGGCCCTCTTTCACTCAGGGCCGTCCTGGGTGCTTTATGGACTGTTTGACAAGTGCTGGAGGAGGAAATAGAGCCGTGCACCTGGTGATTGAAACCGTGCATCTGGTAACCCAAAAACACAAATATGGTCATAAATGCATTTAACGGTCATTCTGATTTTAATGCCCGCTATAGGAGCACCCTACTACGGCCCTCTTTCACTCAGGGCCGTCCTGGGTGCTTTATGGACTGTTTGACAAGTGCTGGAGGAGGAAATAGAGCCGTGCACCTGGTGATTGAAACCGTGCATCTGGTAACCCAAAAACACAAATATGGTCATAAATGCATTTAACGGTCATTCTGATTTTAATGCCCGCTATAGGAGCACCCTACTACGGCCCTCTTTCACTCAGGGCCGTCCTGGGTGCTTTATGGACTGTTTGACAAGTGCTGGAGGAGGAAATAGAGCCGTGCACCTGGTGATTGAAACCGTGCACCTGGTGATTGAAAACGTGCATCTGGTAACCCAAAAATTCAAATATGGTCCTAAATGCATTTAAGGGTCATTCTGATATTAATGCCCGCTATGGAAACACCCTACTACGGCCCTCTCTCTGTCGGGGGCGACCTGAGTGCATTATGGACACTTTGAAATTTCACGATGGATACTGATTGCTATACAAGCGGTAACCCAAAAACACAAATATGGTCATAAATGCATTTAACGGTCATTCTGATTTTAATGCCCGCTATAGGAGCACCCTACTACGGCCCTCTTTCACTCAGGGCCGTCCTGGGTGCTTTATGGACTGTTTGACAAGTGCTGGAGGAGGAAATAGAGCCGTGCACCTGGTGATTGAAACCGTGCATCTGGTAACCCAAAAACACAAATATGGTCATAAATGCATTTAACGGTCATTCTGATTTTAATGCCCGCTATAGGAGCACCCTACTACGGCCCTCTTTCACTCAGGGCCGTCCTGGGTGCTTTATGGACTGTTTGACAAGTGCTGGAGGAGGAAATAGAGCCGTGCACCTGGTGATTGAAACCGTGCATCTGGTAACCCAAAAACACAAATATGGTCATAAATGCATTTAACGGTCATTCTGATTTTAATGCCCGCTATAGGAGCACCCTACTACGGCCCTCTTTCACTCAGGGCCGTCCTGGGTGCTTTATGGACTGTTTGACAAGTGCTGGAGGAGGAAATAGAGCCGTGCACCTGGTGATTGAAACCGTGCACCTGGTGATTGAAAACGTGCATCTGGTAACCCAAAAATTCAAATATGGTCCTAAATGCATTTAAGGGTCATTCTGATATTAATGCCCGCTATGGAAACACCCTACTACGGCCCTCTCTCTGTCGGGGGCGACCTGAGTGCATTATGGACACTTTGAAATTTCACGATGGATACTGATTGCTATACAAGCGGTAACCCAAAAACACAAATATGGTCATAAATGCATTTAACGGTCATTCTGATTTTAATGCCCGCTATAGGAGCACCCTACTACGGCCCTCTTTCACTCAGGGCCGTCCTGGGTGCTTTATGGACTGTTTGACAAGTGCTGGAGGAGGAAATAGAGCCGTGCACCTGGTGATTGAAACCGTGCATCTGGTAACCCAAAAACACAAATATGGTCATAAATGCATTTAACGGTCATTCTGATTTTAATGCCCGCTATAGGAGCACCCTACTACGGCCCTCTTTCACTCAGGGCCGTCCTGGGTGCTTTATGGACTGTTTGACAAGTGCTGGAGGAGGAAATAGAGCCGTGCACCTGGTGATTGAAACCGTGCATCTGGTAACCCAAAAACACAAATATGGTCATAAATGCATTTAACGGTCATTCTGATTTTAATGCCCGCTATAGGAGCACCCTACTACGGCCCTCTTTCACTCAGGGCCGTCCTGGGTGCTTTATGGACTGTTTGACAAGTGCTGGAGGAGGAAATAGAGCCGTGCACCTGGTGATTGAAACCGTGCACCTGGTGATTGAAAACGTGCATCTGGTAACCCAAAAATTCAAATATGGTCCTAAATGCATTTAAGGGTCATTCTGATATTAATGCCCGCTATGGAAACACCCTACTACGGCCCTCTCTCTGTCGGGGGCGACCTGAGTGCATTATGGACACTTTGAAATTTCACGATGGATACTGATTGCTATACAAGCGGTAACCCAAAAACACAAATATGGTCATAAATGCATTTAACGGTCATTCTGATTTTAATGCCCGCTATAGGAGCACCCTACTACGGCCCTCTTTCACTCAGGGCCGTCCTGGGTGCTTTATGGACTGTTTGACAAGTGCTGGAGGAGGAAATAGAGCCGTGCACCTGGTGATTGAAACCGTGCATCTGGTAACCCAAAAACACAAATATGGTCATAAATGCATTTAACGGTCATTCTGATTTTAATGCCCGCTATAGGAGCACCCTACTACGGCCCTCTTTCACTCAGGGCCGTCCTGGGTGCTTTATGGACTGTTTGACAAGTGCTGGAGGAGGAAATAGAGCCGTGCACCTGGTGATTGAAACCGTGCACCTGGTGATTGAAAACGTGCATCTGGTAACCCAAAAATTCAAATATGGTCCTAAATGCATTTAAGGGTCATTCTGATATTAATGCCCGCTATGGAAACACCCTACTACGGCCCTCTCTCTGTCGGGGGCGACCTGAGTGCATTATGGACACTTTGAAATTTCACGATGGATACTGATTGCTATACAAGCGGTAACCCAAAAACACAAATATGGTCATAAATGCATTTAACGGTCATTCTGATTTTAATGCCCGCTATAGGAGCACCCTACTACGGCCCTCTTTCACTCAGGGCCGTCCTGGGTGCTTTATGGACTGTTTGACAAGTGCTGGAGGAGGAAATAGAGCCGTGCACCTGGTGATTGAAACCGTGCATCTGGTAACCAAAAACACAAATATGGTCATAAATGCATTTAACGGTCATTCTGATTTTAATGCCCGCTATAGGAGCACCCTACTACGGCCCTCTTTCACTCAGGGCCGTCCTGGGTGCTTTATGGACTGTTTGACAAGTGCTGGAGGAGGAAATAGAGCCGTGCACCTGGTGATTGAAACCGTGCATCTGGTAACCCAAAAACACAAATATGGTCATAAATGCATTTAACGGTCATTCTGATTTTAATGCCCGCTATAGGAGCACCCTACTACGGCCCTCTTTCACTCAGGGCCGTCCTGGGTGCTTTATGGACTGTTTGACAAGTGCTGGAGGAGGAAATAGAGCCGTGCACCTGGTGATTGAAACCGTGCACCTGGTGATTGAAAACGTGCATCTGGTAACCCAAAAATTCAAATATGGTCCTAAATGCATTTAAGGGTCATTCTGATATTAATGCCCGCTATGGAAACACCCTACTACGGCCCTCTCTCTGTCGGGGCGACCTGAGTGCATTATGGACACTTTGAAATTTCACGATGGATACTGATTGCTATACAAGCGGTAACCCAAAAACACAAATATGGTCATAAATGCATTTAACGGTCATTCTGATTTTAATGCCCGCTATAGGAGCACCCTACTACGGCCCTCTTTCACTCAGGGCCGTCCTGGGTGCTTTATGGACTGTTTGACAAGTGCTGGAGGAGGAAATAGAGCCGTGCACCTGGTGATTGAAACCGTGCACCTGGTGATTGAAAACGTGCATCTGGTAACCCAAAAATTCAAATATGGTCCTAAATGCATTTAAGGGTCATTCTGATATTAATGCCCGCTATGGAAACACCCTACTACGGCCCTCTCTCTGTCGGGGGCGACCTGAGTGCATTATGGACACTTTGAAATTTCACGATGGATACTGTTGCTATACAAGCGGTAACCCAAAAACACAAATATGGTCATAAATGCATTTAACGGTCATTCTGATTTTAATGCCCGCTATAGGAGCACCCTACTACGGCCCTCTTTCACTCAGGGCCGTCCTGGGTGCTTTATGGACTGTTTGACAAGTGCTGGAGGAGGAAATAGAGCCGTGCACCTGGTGATTGAAACCGTGCACCTGGTGATTGAAAACGTGCATCTGGTAACCCAAAATTCAAATATGGTCATAAATGCATTTAAGGGTCATTCTGATATTAATGCCCGCTATGGAAACACCCTACTACGGCCCTCTCTCTGTCGGGGGCGACCTGAGTGCATTATGGACACTTTGAAATTTCACGATACTGGATTGCTATACAAGCGGTAACCCAAAAAACCCACACAATATGGTCATAAATGCATTTAACGGTCATTCTGATTTTAATGCCCGCTATAGGAGCACCCTACTACGGCCCTCTTTCACTCAGGGCCGTCCTGGGTGCTTTATGGACTGTTTGACAAGTGCTGGAGGAGGAAATAGAGCCGTGCACCTGGTGATTGAAACCGTGCATCTGGTAACCCAAAAACACAAATATGGTCATAAATGCATTTAACGGTCATTCTGATTTTAATGCCCGCTATAGGAGCACCCTACTACGGCCCTCTTTCACTCAGGGCCGTCCTGGGTGCTTTATGGACTGTTTGACAAGTGCTGGAGGAGGAAATAGAGCCGTGCACCTGGTGATTGAAACCGTGCACCTGGTGATTGAAAACGTGCATCTGGTAACCCAAAAATTCAAATATGGTCCTAAATGCATTTAAGGGTCATTCTGATATTAATGCCCGCTATGGAAACACCCTACTACGGCCCTCTCTCTGTCTGGGGCGACCTGAGTGCATTATGGACACTTTGAAATTTCACGATGGATACTGATGCTATACAAGCGGTAACCCAAAAACACAAATATGGTCATAAATGCATTTAACGGTCATTCTGATTTTAATGCCCGCTATAGGAGCACCCTACTACGGCCCTCTTTCACTCAGGGCCGTCCTGGGTGCTTTATGGACTGTTTGACAAGTGCTGGAGGAGGAAATAGAGCCGTGCACCTGGTGATTGAAACCGTGCACCTGGTGATTGAAAACGTGCATCTGGTAACCCAAAAATTCAAATATGGTCCTAAATGCATTTAAGGGTCATTCTGATATTAATGCCCGCTATGGAAACACCCTACTACGGCCCTCTCTCTGTCGGGGGCGACCTGAGTGCATTATGGACACTTTGAAATTTCACGATGGATACTGATTGCTATACAAGCGGTAACCCAAAAACACAAATATGGTCATAAATGCATTTAACGGTCATTCTGATTTTAATGCCCGCTATAGGAGCACCCTACTACGGCCCTCTTTCACTCAGGGCCGTCCTGGGTGCTTTATGGACTGTTTGACAAGTGCTGGAGGAGGAAATAGAGCCGTGCACCTGGTGATTGAAACCGTGCATCTGGTAACCCAAAAACACAAATATGGTCATAAATGCATTTAACGGTCATTCTGATTTTAATGCCCGCTATAGGAGCACCCTACTACGGCCCTCTTTCACTCAGGGCCGTCCTGGGTGCTTTATGGACTGTTTGACAAGTGCTGGAGGAGGAAATAGAGCCGTGCACCTGGTGATTGAAACCGTGCACCTGGTGATTGAAAACGTGCATCTGGTAACCCAAAAATTCAAATATGGTCCTAAATGCATTTAAGGGTCATTCTGATATTAATGCCCGCTATGGAAACACCCTACTACGGCCCTCTCTCTGTCGGGGGCGACCTGAGTGCATTATGGACACTTTGAAATTTCACGATGGATACTGATTGCTATACAAGCGGTAACCCAAAAACACAATATGGTCATAAATGCATTTAACGGTCATTCTGATTTTAATGCCCGCTATAGGAGCACCCTACTACGGCCCTCTTTCACTCAGGGCCGTCCTGGGTGCTTTATGGACTGTTTGACAAGTGCTGGAGGAGGAAATAGAGCCGTGCACCTGGTGATTGAAACCGTGCATCTGGTAACCCAAAAACACAAATATGGTCATAAATGCATTTAACGGTCATTCTGATTTTAATGCCCGCTATAGGAGCACCCTACTACGGCCCTCTTTCACTCAGGGCCGTCCTGGGTGCTTTATGGACTGTTTGACAAGTGCTGGAGGAGGAAATAGAGCCGTGCACCTGGTGATTGAAACCGTGCATCTGGTAACCCAAAAACACAAATATGGTCATAAATGCATTTAACGGTCATTCTGATTTTAATGCCCGCTATAGGAGCACCCTACTACGGCCCTCTTTCACTCAGGGCCGTCCTGGGTGCTTTATGGACTGTTTGACAAGTGCTGGAGGAGGAAATAGAGCCGTGCACCTGGTGATTGAAACCGTGCATCTGGTAACCCAAAAACACAAATATGGTCATAAATGCATTTAACGGTCATTCTGATTTTAATGCCCGCTATAGGAGCACCCTACTACGGCCCTCTTTCACTCAGGGCCGTCCTGGGTGCTTTATGGACTGTTTGACAAGTGCTGGAGGAGGAAATAGAGCCGTGCACCTGGTGATTGAAACCGTGCACCTGGTGATTGAAAACGTGCATCTGGTAACCCAAAAATTCAAATATGGTCCTAAATGCATTTAAGGGTCATTCTGATTTAATGCCCGCTATGGAAACACCCTACTACGGCCCTCTCTCTGTCGGGGGCGACCTGAGTGCATTATGGACACTTTGAAATTTCACGATGGATACTGATTGCTATACAAGCGGTAACCCAAAAACACAAATATGGTCATAAATGCATTTAACGGTCATTCTGATTTTAATGCCCGCTATAGGAGCACCCTACTACGGCCCTCTTTCACTCAGGGCCGTCCTGGGTGCTTTATGGACTGTTTGACAAGTGCTGGAGGAGGAAATAGAGCCGTGCACCTGGTGATTGAAACCGTGCATCTGGTAACCCAAAAACACAAATATGGTCATAAATGCATTTAACGGTCATTCTGATTTTAATGCCCGCTATAGGAGCACCCTACTACGGCCCTCTTTCACTCAGGGCCGTCCTGGGTGCTTTATGGACTGTTTGACAAGTGCTGGAGGAGGAAATAGAGCCGTGCACCTGGTGATTGAAACCGTGCACCTGGTGATTGAAAACGTGCATCTGGTAACCCAAAATTCAAATATGGTCCTAAATGCATTTAAGGGTCATTCTGATATTAATGCCCGCTATGGAAACACCCTACTACGGCCCTCTCTCTGTCGGGGGCGACCTGAGTGCATTATGGACACTTTGAAATTTCACGATGGATACTGATTGCTATACAAGCGGTAACCCAAAAACACAAATATGGTCATAAATGCATTTAACGGTCATTCTGATTTTAATGCCCGCTATAGGAGCACCCTACTACGGCCCTCTTTCACTCAGGGCCGTCCTGGGTGCTTTATGGACTGTTTGACAAGTGCTGGAGGAGGAAATAGAGCCGTGCACCTGGTGATTGAAACCGTGCATCTGGTAACCCAAAAACACAAATATGGTCATAAATGCATTTAACGGTCATTCTGATTTTAATGCCCGCTATAGGAGCACCCTACTACGGCCCTCTTTCACTCAGGGCCGTCCTGGGTGCTTTATGGACTGTTTGACAAGTGCTGGAGGAGGAAATAGAGCCGTGCACCTGGTGATTGAAACCGTGCATCTGGTAACCCAAAAACACAAATATGGTCATAAATGCATTTAACGGTCATTCTGATTTTAATGCCCGCTATAGGAGCACCCTACTACGGCCCTCTTTCACTCAGGGCCGTCCTGGGTGCTTTATGGACTGTTTGACAAGTGCTGGAGGAGGAAATAGAGCCGTGCACCTGGTGATTGAAACCGTGCACCTGGTGATTGAAAACGTGCATCTGGTAACCCAAAAATTCAAATATGGTCCTAAATGCATTTAAGGGTCATTCTGATATTAATGCCCGCTATGGAAACACCCTACTACGGCCCTCTCTCTGTCGGGGGCGACCTGAGTGCATTATGGACACTTTGAAATTTCACGATGGATACTGATTGCTATACAAGCGGTAACCCAAAAACACAAATATGGTCATAAATGCATTTAACGGTCATTCTGATTTTAATGCCCGCTATAGGAGCACCCTACTACGGCCCTCTTTCACTCAGGGCCGTCCTGGGTGCTTTATGGACTGTTTGACAAGTGCTGGAGGAGGAAATAGAGCCGTGCACCTGGTGATTGAAACCGTGCATCTGGTAACCCAAAAACACAAATATGGTCATAAATGCATTTAACGGTCATTCTGATTTTAATGCCCGCTATAGGAGCACCCTACTACGGCCCTCTTTCACTCAGGGCCGTCCTGGGTGCTTTATGGACTGTTTGACAAGTGCTGGAGGAGGAAATAGAGCCGTGCACCTGGTGATTGAAACCGTGCACCTGGTGATTGAAAACGTGCATCTGGTAACCCAAAAATTCAAATATGGTCCTAAATGCATTTAAGGGTCATTCTGATATTAATGCCCGCTATGGAAACACCCTACTACGGCCCTCTCTCTGTCGGGGGCGACCTGAGTGCATTATGGACACTTTGAAATTTCACGATGGATACTGATTGCTATACAAGCGGTAACCCAAAAACACAAATATGGTCATAAATGCATTTAACGGTCATTCTGATTTTAATGCCCGCTATAGGAGCACCCTACTACGGCCCTCTTTCACTCAGGGCCGTCCTGGGTGCTTTATGGACTGTTTGACAAGTGCTGGAGGAGGAAATAGAGCCGTGCACCTGGTGATTGAAACCGTGCATCTGGTAACCCAAAAACACAAATATGGTCATAAATGCATTTAACGGTCATTCTGATTTTAATGCCCGCTATAGGAGCACCCTACTACGGCCCTCTTTCACTCAGGGCCGTCCTGGGTGCTTTATGGACTGTTTGACAAGTGCTGGAGGAGGAAATAGAGCCGTGCACCTGGTGATTGAAACCGTGCACCTGGTGATTGAAAACGTGCATCTGGTAACCCAAAAATTCAAATATGGTCCTAAATGCATTTAAGGGTCATTCTGATATTAATGCCCGCTATGGAAACACCCTACTACGGCCCTCTCTCTGTCGGGGGCGACCTGAGTGCATTATGGACACTTTGAAATTTCACGATGGATACTGATTGCTATACAAGCGGTAACCCAAAAACACAAATATGGTCATAAATGCATTTAACGGTCATTCTGATTTTAATGCCCGCTATAGGAGCACCCTACTACGGCCCTCTTTCACTCAGGGCCGTCCTGGGTGCTTTATGGACTGTTTGACAAGTGCTGGAGGAGGAAATAGAGCCGTGCACCTGGTGATTGAAACCGTGCATCTGGTAACCCAAAAACACAAATATGGTCATAAATGCATTTAACGGTCATTCTGATTTTAATGCCCGCTATAGGAGCACCCTACTACGGCCCTCTTTCACTCAGGGCCGTCCTGGGTGCTTTATGGACTGTTTGACAAGTGCTGGAGGAGGAAATAGAGCCGTGCACCTGGTGATTGAAACCGTGCATCTGGTAACCCAAAAACACAAATATGGTCATAAATGCATTTAACGGTCATTCTGATTTTAATGCCCGCTATAGGAGCACCCTACTACGGCCCTCTTTCACTCAGGGCCGTCCTGGGTGCTTTATGGACTGTTTGACAAGTGCTGGAGGAGGAAATAGAGCCGTGCACCTGGTGATTGAAACCGTGCACCTGGTGATTGAAAACGTGCATCTGGTAACCCAAAAATTCAAATATGGTCCTAAATGCATTTAAGGGTCATTCTGATATTAATGCCCGCTATGGAAACACCCTACTACGGCCCTCTCTCTGTCGGGGGCGACCTGAGTGCATTATGGACACTTTGAAATTTCACGATGGATACTGATTGCTATACAAGCGGTAACCCAAAAACACAAATATGGTCATAAATGCATTTAACGGTCATTCTGATTTTAATGCCCGCTATAGGAGCACCCTACTACGGCCCTCTTTCACTCAGGGCCGTCCTGGGTGCTTTATGGACTGTTTGACAAGTGCTGGAGGAGGAAATAGAGCCGTGCACCTGGTGATTGAAACCGTGCATCTGGTAACCCAAAAACACAAATATGGTCATAAATGCATTTAACGGTCATTCTGATTTTAATGCCCGCTATAGGAGCACCCTACTACGGCCCTCTTTCACTCAGGGCCGTCCTGGGTGCTTTATGGACTGTTTGACAAGTGCTGGAGGAGGAAATAGAGCCGTGCACCTGGTGATTGAAACCGTGCATCTGGTAACCCAAAAACACAAATATGGTCATAAATGCATTTAACGGTCATTCTGATTTTAATGCCCGCTATAGGAGCACCCTACTACGGCCCTCTTTCACTCAGGGCCGTCCTGGGTGCTTTATGGACTGTTTGACAAGTGCTGGAGGAGGAAATAGAGCCGTGCACCTGGTGATTGAAACCGTGCACCTGGTGATTGAAAACGTGCATCTGGTAACCCAAAAATTCAAATATGGTCCTAAATGCATTTAAGGGTCATTCTGATATTAATGCCCGCTATGGAAACACCCTACTACGGCCCTCTCTCTGTCGGGGGCGACCTGAGTGCATTATGGACACTTTGAAATTTCACGATGGATACTGATTGCTATACAAGCGGTAACCCAAAAACACAAATATGGTCATAAATGCATTTAACGGTCATTCTGATTTTAATGCCCGCTATAGGAGCACCCTACTACGGCCCTCTTTCACTCAGGGCCGTCCTGGGTGCTTTATGGACTGTTTGACAAGTGCTGGAGGAGGAAATAGAGCCGTGCACCTGGTGATTGAAACCGTGCATCTGGTAACCCAAAAACACAAATATGGTCATAAATGCATTTAACGGTCATTCTGATTTTAATGCCCGCTATAGGAGCACCCTACTACGGCCCTCTTTCACTCAGGGCCGTCCTGGGTGCTTTATGGACTGTTTGACAAGTGCTGGAGGAGGAAATAGAGCCGTGCACCTGGTGATTGAAACCGTGCACCTGGTGATTGAAAACGTGCATCTGGTAACCCAAAAATTCAAATATGGTCCTAAATGCATTTAAGGGTCATTCTGATATTAATGCCCGCTATGGAAACACCCTACTACGGCCCTCTCTCTGTCGGGGGCGACCTGAGTGCATTATGGACACTTTGAAATTTCACGATGGATACTGATTGCTATACAAGCGGTAACCCAAAAACACAAATATGGTCATAAATGCATTTAACGGTCATTCTGATTTTAATGCCCGCTATAGGAGCACCCTACTACGGCCCTCTTTCACTCAGGGCCGTCCTGGGTGCTTTATGGACTGTTTGACAAGTGCTGGAGGAGGAAATAGAGCCGTGCACCTGGTGATTGAAACCGTGCATCTGGTAACCCAAAAACACAAATATGGTCATAAATGCATTTAACGGTCATTCTGATTTTAATGCCCGCTATAGGAGCACCCTACTACGGCCCTCTTTCACTCAGGGCCGTCCTGGGTGCTTTATGGACTGTTTGACAAGTGCTGGAGGAGGAAATAGAGCCGTGCACCTGGTGATTGAAACCGTGCATCTGGTAACCCAAAACACAAATATGGTCATAAATGCATTTAACGGTCATTCTGATTTTAATGCCCGCTATAGGAGCACCCTACTACGGCCCTCTTTCACTCAGGGCCGTCCTGGGTGCTTTATGGACTGTTTGACAAGTGCTGGAGGAGGAAATAGAGCCGTGCACCTGGTGATTGAAACCGTGCACCTGGTGATTGAAAACGTGCATCTGGTAACCCAAAAATTCAAATATGGTCCTAAATGCATTTAAGGGTCATTCTGATATTAATGCCCGCTATGGAAACACCCTACTACGGCCCTCTCTCTGTCGGGGGCGACCTGAGTGCATTATGGACACTTTGAAATTTCACGATGGATACTGATTGCTATACAAGCGGTAACCCAAAAACACAAATATGGTCATAAATGCATTTAACGGTCATTCTGATTTTAATGCCCGCTATAGGAGCACCCTACTACGGCCCTCTTTCACTCAGGGCCGTCCTGGGTGCTTTATGGACTGTTTGACAAGTGCTGGAGGAGGAAATAGAGCCGTGCACCTGGTGATTGAAACCGTGCACCTGGTGATTGAAACGTGCATCTGGTAACCCAAAAACACAAATATGGTCATAAATGCATTTAACGGTCATTCTGATTTTAATGCCCGCTATGGAGCACCCTACTACGGCCCTCTTTCTGTCAGGGGCGTCCTGGGTGCTTTATGGACTGTTTGAAATTTCACGATGGATACTGATTGCTATACATCGGTAACCCAAAAACACAAATATGGTCATAAATGCATTTAACGGTCATTCTGATTTTAATGCCCGCTATAGGAGCACCCTACTACGGCCCTCTTTCACTCAGGGCCGTCCTGGGTGCTTTATGGACTGTTTGACAAGTGCTGGAGGAGGAAATAGAGCCGTGCACCTGGTGATTGAAACCGTGCACCTGGTGATTGAAAACGTGCATCTGGTAACCCAAAAATTCAAATATGGTCCTAAATGCATTTAAGGGTCATTCTGATATTAATGCCCGCTATGGAAACACCCTACTACGGCCCTCTCTCTGTCGGGGGCGACCTGAGTGCATTATGGACACTTTGAAATTTCACGATGGATACTGATTGCTATACAAGCGGTAACCCAAAAACACAAATATGGTCATAAATGCATTTAACGGTCATTCTGATTTTAATGCCCGCTATAGGAGCACCCTACTACGGCCCTCTTTCACTCAGGGCCGTCCTGGGTGCTTTATGGACTGTTTGACAAGTGCTGGAGGAGGAAATAGAGCCGTGCACCTGGTGATTGAAACCGTGCATCTGGTAACCCAAAAACACAAATATGGTCATAAATGCATTTAACGGTCATTCTGATTTTAATGCCCGCTATAGGAGCACCCTACTACGGCCCTCTTTCACTCAGGGCCGTCCTGGGTGCTTTATGGACTGTTTGACAAGTGCTGGAGGAGGAAATAGAGCCGTGCACCTGGTGATTGAAACCGTGCACCTGGTGATTGAAAACGTGCATCTGGTAACCCAAAAATTCAAATATGGTCCTAAATGCATTTAAGGGTCATTCTGATATTAATGCCCGCTATGGAAACACCCTACTACGGCCCTCTCTCTGTCGGGGGCGACCTGAGTGCATTATGGACACTTTGAAATTTCACGATGGATACTGATTGCTATACAAGCGGTAACCCAAAAACACAAATATGGTCATAAATGCATTTAACGGTCATTCTGATTTTAATGCCCGCTATAGGAGCACCCTACTACGGCCCTCTTTCACTCAGGGCCGTCCTGGGTGCTTTATGGACTGTTTGACAAGTGCTGGAGGAGGAAATAGAGCCGTGCACCTGGTGATTGAAACCGTGCATCTGGTAACCCAAAAACACAAATATGGTCATAAATGCATTTAACGGTCATTCTGATTTTAATGCCCGCTATAGGAGCACCCTACTACGGCCCTCTTTCACTCAGGGCCGTCCTGGGTGCTTTATGGACTGTTTGACAAGTGCTGGAGGAGGAAATAGAGCCGTGCACCTGGTGATTGAAACCGTGCACCTGGTGATTGAAAACGTGCATCTGGTAACCCAAAAATTCAAATATGGTCCTAAATGCATTTAAGGGTCATTCTGATATTAATGCCCGCTATGGAAACACCCTACTACGGCCCTCTCTCTGTCGGGGGCGACCTGAGTGCATTATGGACACTTTGAAATTTCACGATGGATACTGATTGCTATACAAGCGGTAACCCAAAAACACAAATATGGTCATAAATGCATTTAACGGTCATTCTGATTTTAATGCCCGCTATAGGAGCACCCTACTACGGCCCTCTTTCACTCAGGGCCGTCCTGGGTGCTTTATGGACTGTTTGACAAGTGCTGGAGGAGGAAATAGAGCCGTGCACCTGGTGATTGAAACCGTGCATCTGGTAACCCAAAAACACAAATATGGTCATAAATGCATTTAACGGTCATTCTGATTTTAATGCCCGCTATAGGAGCACCCTACTACGGCCCTCTTTCACTCAGGGCCGTCCTGGGTGCTTTATGGACTGTTTGACAAGTGCTGGAGGAGGAAATAGAGCCGTGCACCTGGTGATTGAAACCGTGCATCTGGTAACCCAAAAACACAAATATGGTCATAAATGCATTTAACGGTCATTCTGATTTTAATGCCCGCTATAGGAGCACCCTACTACGGCCCTCTTTCACTCAGGGCCGTCCTGGGTGCTTTATGGACTGTTTGACAAGTGCTGGAGGAGGAAATAGAGCCGTGCACCTGGTGATTGAAACCGTGCACCTGGTGATTGAAAACGTGCATCTGGTAACCCAAAAATTCAAATATGGTCCTAAATGCATTTAAGGGTCATTCTGATATTAATGCCCGCTATGGAAACACCCTACTACGGCCCTCTCTCTGTCGGGGGCGACCTGAGTGCATTATGGACACTTTGAAATTTCACGATGGATACTGATTGCTATACAAGCGGTAACCCAAAAACACAAATATGGTCATAAATGCATTTAACGGTCATTCTGATTTTAATGCCCGCTATAGGAGCACCCTACTACGGCCCTCTTTCACTCAGGGCCGTCCTGGGTGCTTTATGGACTGTTTGACAAGTGCTGGAGGAGGAAATAGAGCCGTGCACCTGGTGATTGAAACCGTGCATCTGGTAACCCAAAAACACAAATATGGTCATAAATGCATTTAACGGTCATTCTGATTTTAATGCCCGCTATAGGAGCACCCTACTACGGCCCTCTTTCACTCAGGGCCGTCCTGGGTGCTTTATGGACTGTTTGACAAGTGCTGGAGGAGGAAATAGAGCCGTGCACCTGGTGATTGAAACCGTGCACCTGGTGATTGAAAACGTGCATCTGGTAACCCAAAAATTCAAATATGGTCCTAAATGCATTTAAGGGTCATTCTGATATTAATGCCCGCTATGGAAACACCCTACTACGGCCCTCTCTCTGTCGGGGGCGACCTGAGTGCATTATGGACACTTTGAAATTTCACGATGGATACTGATTGCTATACAAGCGGTAACCCAAAAACACAAATATGGTCATAAATGCATTTAACGGTCATTCTGATTTTAATGCCCGCTATAGGAGCACCCTACTACGGCCCTCTTTCACTCAGGGCCGTCCTGGGTGCTTTATGGACTGTTTGACAAGTGCTGGAGGAGGAAATAGAGCCGTGCACCTGGTGATTGAAACCGTGCACCTGGTGATTGAAAACGTGCATCTGGTAACCCAAAATTCAAATATGGTCCTAAATGCATTTAAGGGTCATTCTGATATTAATGCCCGCTATGGAAACACCCTACTACGGCCCTCTCTCTGTCGGGGGCGACCTGAGTGCATTATGGACACTTTGAAATTTCACGATGGATACTGATTGCTATACAAGCGGTAACCCAAAAACACAAATATGGTCATAAATGCATTTAACGGTCATTCTGATTTTAATGCCCGCTATAGGAGCACCCTACTACGGCCCTCTTTCACTCAGGGCCGTCCTGGGTGCTTTATGGACTGTTTGACAAGTGCTGGAGGAGGAAATAGAGCCGTGCACCTGGTGATTGAAACCGTGCATCTGGTAACCCAAAAACACAAATATGGTCATAAATGCATTTAACGGTCATTCTGATTTTAATGCCCGCTATAGGAGCACCCTACTACGGCCCTCTTTCACTCAGGGCCGTCCTGGGTGCTTTATGGACTGTTTGACAAGTGCTGGAGGAGGAAATAGAGCCGTGCACCTGGTGATTGAAACCGTGCACCTGGTGATTGAAAACGTGCATCTGGTAACCCAAAAATTCAAATATGGTCCTAAATGCATTTAAGGGTCATTCTGATATTAATGCCCGCTATGGAAACACCCTACTACGGCCCTCTCTCTGTCGGGGGCGACCTGAGTGCATTATGGACACTTTGAAATTTCACGATGGATACTGATTGCTATACAAGCGGTAACCCAAAAACACAAATATGGTCATAAATGCATTTAACGGTCATTCTGATTTTAATGCCCGCTATAGGAGCACCCTACTACGGCCCTCTTTCACTCAGGGCCGTCCTGGGTGCTTTATGGACTGTTTGACAAGTGCTGGAGGAGGAAATAGAGCCGTGCACCTGGTGATTGAAACCGTGCATCTGGTAACCCAAAAACACAAATATGGTCATAAATGCATTTAACGGTCATTCTGATTTTAATGCCCGCTATAGGAGCACCCTACTACGGCCCTCTTTCACTCAGGGCCGTCCTGGGTGCTTTATGGACTGTTTGACAAGTGCTGGAGGAGGAAATAGAGCCGTGCACCTGGTGATTGAAACCGTGCACCTGGTGATTGAAAACGTGCATCTGGTAACCCAAAAATTCAAATATGGTCCTAAATGCATTTAAGGGTCATTCTGATATTAATGCCCGCTATGGAAACACCCTACTACGGCCCTCTCTCTGTCGGGGGCGACCTGAGTGCATTATGGACACTTTGAAATTTCACGATGGATACTGATTGCTATACAAGCGGTAACCCAAAAACACAAATATGGTCATAAATGCATTTAACGGTCATTCTGATTTTAATGCCCGCTATAGGAGCACCCTACTACGGCCCTCTTTCACTCAGGGCCGTCCTGGGTGCTTTATGGACTGTTTGACAAGTGCTGGAGGAGGAAATAGAGCCGTGCACCTGGTGATTGAAACCGTGCATCTGGTAACCCAAAAACACAAATATGGTCATAAATGCATTTAACGGTCATTCTGATTTTAATGCCCGCTATAGGAGCACCCTACTACGGCCCTCTTTCACTCAGGGCCGTCCTGGGTGCTTTATGGACTGTTTGACAAGTGCTGGAGGAGGAAATAGAGCCGTGCACCTGGTGATTGAAACCGTGCATCTGGTAACCCAAAAACACAAATATGGTCATAAATGCATTTAACGGTCATTCTGATTTTAATGCCCGCTATAGGAGCACCCTACTACGGCCCTCTTTCACTCAGGGCCGTCCTGGGTGCTTTATGGACTGTTTGACAAGTGCTGGAGGAGGAAATAGAGCCGTGCACCTGGTGATTGAAACCGTGCACCTGGTGATTGAAAACGTGCATCTGGTAACCCAAAAATTCAAATATGGTCCTAAATGCATTTAAGGGTCATTCTGATATTAATGCCCGCTATGGAAACACCCTACTACGGCCCTCTCTCTGTCGGGGGCGACCTGAGTGCATTATGGACACTTTGAAATTTCACGATGGATACTGATTGCTATACAAGCGGTAACCCAAAAACACAAATATGGTCATAAATGCATTTAACGGTCATTCTGATTTTAATGCCCGCTATAGGAGCACCCTACTACGGCCCTCTTTCACTCAGGGCCGTCCTGGGTGCTTTATGGACTGTTTGACAAGTGCTGGAGGAGGAAATAGAGCCGTGCACCTGGTGATTGAAACCGTGCATCTGGTAACCCAAAACACAAATATGGTCATAAATGCATTTAACGGTCATTCTGATTTTAATGCCCGCTATAGGAGCACCCTACTACGGCCCTCTTTCACTCAGGGCCGTCCTGGGTGCTTTATGGACTGTTTGACAAGTGCTGGAGGAGGAAATAGAGCCGTGCACCTGGTGATTGAAACCGTGCATCTGGTAACCCAAAAACACAAATATGGTCATAAATGCATTTAACGGTCATTCTGATTTTAATGCCCGCTATAGGAGCACCCTACTACGGCCCTCTTTCACTCAGGGCCGTCCTGGGTGCTTTATGGACTGTTTGACAAGTGCTGGAGGAGGAAATAGAGCCGTGCACCTGGTGATTGAAACCGTGCACCTGGTGATTGAAAACGTGCATCTGGTAACCCAAAAATTCAAATATGGTCCTAAATGCATTTAAGGGTCATTCTGATATTAATGCCCGCTATGGAAACACCCTACTACGGCCCTCTCTCTGTCGGGGGCGACCTGAGTGCATTATGGACACTTTGAAATTTCACGATGGATACTGATTGCTATACAAGCGGTAACCCAAAAACACAAATATGGTCATAAATGCATTTAACGGTCATTCTGATTTTAATGCCCGCTATAGGAGCACCCTACTACGGCCCTCTTTCACTCAGGGCCGTCCTGGGTGCTTTATGGACTGTTTGACAAGTGCTGGAGGAGGAAATAGAGCCGTGCACCTGGTGATTGAAACCGTGCATCTGGTAACCCAAAAACACAAATATGGTCATAAATGCATTTAACGGTCATTCTGATTTTAATGCCCGCTATAGGAGCACCCTACTACGGCCCTCTTTCACTCAGGGCCGTCCTGGGTGCTTTATGGACTGTTTGACAAGTGCTGGAGGAGGAAATAGAGCCGTGCACCTGGTGATTGAAACCGTGCATCTGGTAACCCAAAAACACAAATATGGTCATAAATGCATTTAACGGTCATTCTGATTTTAATGCCCGCTATAGGAGCACCCTACTACGGCCCTCTTTCACTCAGGGCCGTCCTGGGTGCTTTATGGACTGTTTGACAAGTGCTGGAGGAGGAAATAGAGCCGTGCACCTGGTGATTGAAACCGTGCACCTGGTGATTGAAAACGTGCATCTGGTAACCCAAAAATTCAAATATGGTCCTAAATGCATTTAAGGGTCATTCTGATATTAATGCCCGCTATGGAAACACCCTACTACGGCCCTCTCTCTGTCGGGGGCGACCTGAGTGCATTATGGACACTTTGAAATTTCACGATGGATACTGATTGCTATACAAGCGGTAACCCAAAAACACAAATATGGTCATAAATGCATTTAACGGTCATTCTGATTTTAATGCCCGCTATAGGAGCACCCTACTACGGCCCTCTTTCACTCAGGGCCGTCCTGGGTGCTTTATGGACTGTTTGACAAGTGCTGGAGGAGGAAATAGAGCCGTGCACCTGGTGATTGAAACCGTGCATCTGGTAACCCAAAAACACAAATATGGTCATAAATGCATTTAACGGTCATTCTGATTTTAATGCCCGCTATAGGAGCACCCTACTACGGCCCTCTTTCACTCAGGGCCGTCCTGGGTGCTTTATGGACTGTTTGACAAGTGCTGGAGGAGGAAATAGAGCCGTGCACCTGGTGATTGAAACCGTGCACCTGGTGATTGAAAACGTGCATCTGGTAACCCAAAAATTCAAATATGGTCCTAAATGCATTTAAGGGTCATTCTGATATTAATGCCCGCTATGGAAACACCCTACTACGGCCCTCTCTCTGTCGGGGGCGACCTGAGTGCATTATGGACACTTTGAAATTTCACGATGGATACTGATTGCTATACAAGCGGTAACCCAAAAACACAAATATGGTCATAAATGCATTTAACGGTCATTCTGATTTTAATGCCCGCTATAGGAGCACCCTACTACGGCCCTCTTTCACTCAGGGCCGTCCTGGGTGCTTTATGGACTGTTTGACAAGTGCTGGAGGAGGAAATAGAGCCGTGCACCTGGTGATTGAAACCGTGCATCTGGTAACCCAAAAACACAAATATGGTCATAAATGCATTTAACGGTCATTCTGATTTTAATGCCCGCTATAGGAGCACCCTACTACGGCCCTCTTTCACTCAGGGCCGTCCTGGGTGCTTTATGGACTGTTTGACAAGTGCTGGAGGAGGAAATAGAGCCGTGCACCTGGTGATTGAAACCGTGCATCTGGTAACCCAAAAACACAAATATGGTCATAAATGCATTTAACGGTCATTCTGATTTTAATGCCCGCTATAGGAGCACCCTACTACGGCCCTCTTTCACTCAGGGCCGTCCTGGGTGCTTTATGGACTGTTTGACAAGTGCTGGAGGAGGAAATAGAGCCGTGCACCTGGTGATTGAAACCGTGCACCTGGTGATTGAAAACGTGCATCTGGTAACCCAAAAATTCAAATATGGTCCTAAATGCATTTAAGGGTCATTCTGATATTAATGCCCGCTATGGAAACACCCTACTACGGCCCTCTCTCTGTCGGGGGCGACCTGAGTGCATTATGGACACTTTGAAATTTCACGATGGATACTGATTGCTATACAAGCGGTAACCCAAAAACACAAATATGGTCATAAATGCATTTAACGGTCATTCTGATTTTAATGCCCGCTATAGGAGCACCCTACTACGGCCCTCTTTCACTCAGGGCCGTCCTGGGTGCTTTATGGACTGTTTGACAAGTGCTGGAGGAGGAAATAGAGCCGTGCACCTGGTGATTGAAACCGTGCATCTGGTAACCCAAAAACACAAATATGGTCATAAATGCATTTAACGGTCATTCTGATTTTAATGCCCGCTATAGGAGCACCCTACTACGGCCCTCTTTCACTCAGGGCCGTCCTGGGTGCTTTATGGACTGTTTGACAAGTGCTGGAGGAGGAAATAGAGCCGTGCACCTGGTGATTGAAACCGTGCACCTGGTGATTGAAAACGTGCATCTGGTAACCCAAAAATTCAAATATGGTCCTAAATGCATTTAAGGGTCATTCTGATATTAATGCCCGCTATGGAAACACCCTACTACGGCCCTCTCTCTGTCGGGGGCGACCTGAGTGCATTATGGACACTTTGAAATTTCACGATGGATACTGATTGCTATACAAGCGGTAACCCAAAAACACAAATATGGTCATAAATGCATTTAACGGTCATTCTGATTTTAATGCCCGCTATAGGAGCACCCTACTACGGCCCTCTTTCACTCAGGGCCGTCCTGGGTGCTTTATGGACTGTTTGACAAGTGCTGGAGGAGGAAATAGAGCCGTGCACCTGGTGATTGAAACCGTGCATCTGGTAACCCAAAAACACAAATATGGTCATAAATGCATTTAACGGTCATTCTGATTTTAATGCCCGCTATAGGAGCACCCTACTACGGCCCTCTTTCACTCAGGGCCGTCCTGGGTGCTTTATGGACTGTTTGACAAGTGCTGGAGGAGGAAATAGAGCCGTGCACCTGGTGATTGAAACCGTGCACCTGGTGATTGAAAACGTGCATCTGGTAACCCAAAAATTCAAATATGGTCCTAAATGCATTTAAGGGTCATTCTGATATTAATGCCCGCTATGGAAACACCCTACTACGGCCCTCTCTCTGTCGGGGGCGACCTGAGTGCATTATGGACACTTTGAAATTTCACGATGGATACTGATTGCTATACAAGCGGTAACCCAAAAACACAAATATGGTCATAAATGCATTTAACGGTCATTCTGATTTTAATGCCCGCTATAGGAGCACCCTACTACGGCCCTCTTTCACTCAGGGCCGTCCTGGGTGCTTTATGGACTGTTTGACAAGTGCTGGAGGAGGAAATAGAGCCGTGCACCTGGTGATTGAAACCGTGCACCTGGTGATTGAAAACGTGCATCTGGTAACCCAAAAATTCAAATATGGTCCTAAATGCATTTAAGGGTCATTCTGATATTAATGCCCGCTATGGAAACACCCTACTACGGCCCTCTCTCTGTCGGGGGCGACCTGAGTGCATTATGGACACTTTGAAATTTCACGATGGATACTGATTGCTATACAAGCGGTAACCCAAAAACACAAATATGGTCATAAATGCATTTAACGGTCATTCTGATTTTAATGCCCGCTATAGGAGCACCCTACTACGGCCCTCTTTCACTCAGGGCCGTCCTGGGTGCTTTATGGACTGTTTGACAAGTGCTGGAGGAGGAAATAGAGCCGTGCACCTGGTGATTGAAACCGTGCATCTGGTAACCCAAAAACACAAATATGGTCATAAATGCATTTAACGGTCATTCTGATTTTAATGCCCGCTATAGGAGCACCCTACTACGGCCCTCTTTCACTCAGGGCCGTCCTGGGTGCTTTATGGACTGTTTGACAAGTGCTGGAGGAGGAAATAGAGCCGTGCACCTGGTGATTGAAACCGTGCACCTGGTGATTGAAAACGTGCATCTGGTAACCCAAAAATTCAAATATGGTCCTAAATGCATTTAAGGGTCATTCTGATATTAATGCCCGCTATGGAAACACCCTACTACGGCCCTCTCTCTGTCGGGGGCGACCTGAGTGCATTATGGACACTTTGAAATTTCACGATGGATACTGATTGCTATACAAGCGGTAACCCAAAAACACAAATATGGTCATAAATGCATTTAACGGTCATTCTGATTTTAATGCCCGCTATAGGAGCACCCTACTACGGCCCTCTTTCACTCAGGGCCGTCCTGGGTGCTTTATGGACTGTTTGACAAGTGCTGGAGGAGGAAATAGAGCCGTGCACCTGGTGATTGAAACCGTGCATCTGGTAACCCAAAAACACAAATATGGTCATAAATGCATTTAACGGTCATTCTGATTTTAATGCCCGCTATAGGAGCACCCTACTACGGCCCTCTTTCACTCAGGGCCGTCCTGGGTGCTTTATGGACTGTTTGACAAGTGCTGGAGGAGGAAATAGAGCCGTGCACCTGGTGATTGAAACCGTGCACCTGGTGATTGAAAACGTGCATCTGGTAACCCAAAAATTCAAATATGGTCCTAAATGCATTTAAGGGTCATTCTGATATTAATGCCCGCTATGGAAACACCCTACTACGGCCCTCTCTCTGTCGGGGGCGACCTGAGTGCATTATGGACACTTTGAAATTTCACGATGGATACTGATTGCTATACAAGCGGTAACCCAAAAACACAAATATGGTCATAAATGCATTTAACGGTCATTCTGATTTTAATGCCCGCTATAGGAGCACCCTACTACGGCCCTCTTTCACTCAGGGCCGTCCTGGGTGCTTTATGGACTGTTTGACAAGTGCTGGAGGAGGAAATAGAGCCGTGCACCTGGTGATTGAAACCGTGCATCTGGTAACCCAAAAACACAAATATGGTCATAAATGCATTTAACGGTCATTCTGATTTTAATGCCCGCTATAGGAGCACCCTACTACGGCCCTCTTTCACTCAGGGCCGTCCTGGGTGCTTTATGGACTGTTTGACAAGTGCTGGAGGAGGAAATAGAGCCGTGCACCTGGTGATTGAAACCGTGCATCTGGTAACCCAAAAACACAAATATGGTCATAAATGCATTTAACGGTCATTCTGATTTTAATGCCCGCTATAGGAGCACCCTACTACGGCCCTCTTTCACTCAGGGCCGTCCTGGGTGCTTTATGGACTGTTTGACAAGTGCTGGAGGAGGAAATAGAGCCGTGCACCTGGTGATTGAAACCGTGCACCTGGTGATTGAAAACGTGCATCTGGTAACCCAAAAATTCAAATATGGTCCTAAATGCATTTAAGGGTCATTCTGATATTAATGCCCGCTATGGAAACACCCTACTACGGCCCTCTCTCTGTCGGGGGCGACCTGAGTGCATTATGGACACTTTGAAATTTCACGATGGATACTGATTGCTATACAAGCGGTAACCCAAAAACACAAATATGGTCATAAATGCATTTAACGGTCATTCTGATTTTAATGCCCGCTATAGGAGCACCCTACTACGGCCCTCTTTCACTCAGGGCCGTCCTGGGTGCTTTATGGACTGTTTGACAAGTGCTGGAGGAGGAAATAGAGCCGTGCACCTGGTGATTGAAACCGTGCATCTGGTAACCCAAAAACACAAATATGGTCATAAATGCATTTAACGGTCATTCTGATTTTAATGCCCGCTATAGGAGCACCCTACTACGGCCCTCTTTCACTCAGGGCCGTCCTGGGTGCTTTATGGACTGTTTGACAAGTGCTGGAGGAGGAAATAGAGCCGTGCACCTGGTGATTGAAACCGTGCATCTGGTAACCCAAAAACACAAATATGGTCATAAATGCATTTAACGGTCATTCTGATTTTAATGCCCGCTATAGGAGCACCCTACTACGGCCCTCTTTCACTCAGGGCCGTCCTGGGTGCTTTATGGACTGTTTGACAAGTGCTGGAGGAGGAAATAGAGCCGTGCACCTGGTGATTGAAACCGTGCACCTGGTGATTGAAAACGTGCATCTGGTAACCCAAAAATTCAAATATGGTCCTAAATGCATTTAAGGGTCATTCTGATATTAATGCCCGCTATGGAAACACCCTACTACGGCCCTCTCTCTGTCGGGGGCGACCTGAGTGCATTATGGACACTTTGAAATTTCACGATGGATACTGATTGCTATACAAGCGGTAACCCAAAAACACAAATATGGTCATAAATGCATTTAACGGTCATTCTGATTTTAATGCCCGCTATAGGAGCACCCTACTACGGCCCTCTTTCACTCAGGGCCGTCCTGGGTGCTTTATGGACTGTTTGACAAGTGCTGGAGGAGGAAATAGAGCCGTGCACCTGGTGATTGAAACCGTGCATCTGGTAACCCAAAAACACAAATATGGTCATAAATGCATTTAACGGTCATTCTGATTTTAATGCCCGCTATAGGAGCACCCTACTACGGCCCTCTTTCACTCAGGGCCGTCCTGGGTGCTTTATGGACTGTTTGACAAGTGCTGGAGGAGGAAATAGAGCCGTGCACCTGGTGATTGAAACCGTGCATCTGGTAACCCAAAAACACAAATATGGTCATAAATGCATTTAACGGTCATTCTGATTTTAATGCCCGCTATAGGAGCACCCTACTACGGCCCTCTTTCACTCAGGGCCGTCCTGGGTGCTTTATGGACTGTTTGACAAGTGCTGGAGGAGGAAATAGAGCCGTGCACCTGGTGATTGAAACCGTGCACCTGGTGATTGAAAACGTGCATCTGGTAACCCAAAAATTCAAATATGGTCCTAAATGCATTTAAGGGTCATTCTGATATTAATGCCCGCTATGGAAACACCCTACTACGGCCCTCTCTCTGTCGGGGGCGACCTGAGTGCATTATGGACACTTTGAAATTTCACGATGGATACTGATTGCTATACAAGCGGTAACCCAAAAACACAAATATGGTCATAAATGCATTTAACGGTCATTCTGATTTTAATGCCCGCTATAGGAGCACCCTACTACGGCCCTCTTTCACTCAGGGCCGTCCTGGGTGCTTTATGGACTGTTTGACAAGTGCTGGAGGAGGAAATAGAGCCGTGCACCTGGTGATTGAAACCGTGCATCTGGTAACCCAAAAACACAAATATGGTCATAAATGCATTTAACGGTCATTCTGATTTTAATGCCCGCTATAGGAGCACCCTACTACGGCCCTCTTTCACTCAGGGCCGTCCTGGGTGCTTTATGGACTGTTTGACAAGTGCTGGAGGAGGAAATAGAGCCGTGCACCTGGTGATTGAAACCGTGCACCTGGTGATTGAAAACGTGCATCTGGTAACCCAAAAATTCAAATATGGTCCTAAATGCATTTAAGGGTCATTCTGATATTAATGCCCGCTATGGAAACACCCTACTACGGCCCTCTCTCTGTCGGGGGCGACCTGAGTGCATTATGGACACTTTGAAATTTCACGATGGATACTGATTGCTATACAAGCGGTAACCCAAAAACACAAATATGGTCATAAATGCATTTAACGGTCATTCTGATTTTAATGCCCGCTATAGGAGCACCCTACTACGGCCCTCTTTCACTCAGGGCCGTCCTGGGTGCTTTATGGACTGTTTGACAAGTGCTGGAGGAGGAAATAGAGCCGTGCACCTGGTGATTGAAACCGTGCATCTGGTAACCCAAAAACACAAATATGGTCATAAATGCATTTAACGGTCATTCTGATTTTAATGCCCGCTATAGGAGCACCCTACTACGGCCCTCTTTCACTCAGGGCCGTCCTGGGTGCTTTATGGACTGTTTGACAAGTGCTGGAGGAGGAAATAGAGCCGTGCACCTGGTGATTGAAACCGTGCATCTGGTAACCCAAAAACACAAATATGGTCATAAATGCATTTAACGGTCATTCTGATTTTAATGCCCGCTATAGGAGCACCCTACTACGGCCCTCTTTCACTCAGGGCCGTCCTGGGTGCTTTATGGACTGTTTGACAAGTGCTGGAGGAGGAAATAGAGCCGTGCACCTGGTGATTGAAACCGTGCACCTGGTGATTGAAAACGTGCATCTGGTAACCCAAAAATTCAAATATGGTCCTAAATGCATTTAAGGGTCATTCTGATATTAATGCCCGCTATGGAAACACCCTACTACGGCCCTCTCTCTGTCGGGGGCGACCTGAGTGCATTATGGACACTTTGAAATTTCACGATGGATACTGATTGCTATACAAGCGGTAACCCAAAAACACAAATATGGTCATAAATGCATTTAACGGTCATTCTGATTTTAATGCCCGCTATAGGAGCACCCTACTACGGCCCTCTTTCACTCAGGGCCGTCCTGGGTGCTTTATGGACTGTTTGACAAGTGCTGGAGGAGGAAATAGAGCCGTGCACCTGGTGATTGAAACCGTGCATCTGGTAACCCAAAAACACAAATATGGTCATAAATGCATTTAACGGTCATTCTGATTTTAATGCCCGCTATAGGAGCACCCTACTACGGCCCTCTTTCACTCAGGGCCGTCCTGGGTGCTTTATGGACTGTTTGACAAGTGCTGGAGGAGGAAATAGAGCCGTGCACCTGGTGATTGAAACCGTGCACCTGGTGATTGAAAACGTGCATCTGGTAACCCAAAAATTCAAATATGGTCCTAAATGCATTTAAGGGTCATTCTGATATTAATGCCCGCTATGGAAACACCCTACTACGGCCCTCTCTCTGTCGGGGGCGACCTGAGTGCATTATGGACACTTTGAAATTTCACGATGGATACTGATTGCTATACAAGCGGTAACCCAAAAACACAAATATGGTCATAAATGCATTTAACGGTCATTCTGATTTTAATGCCCGCTATAGGAGCACCCTACTACGGCCCTCTTTCACTCAGGGCCGTCCTGGGTGCTTTATGGACTGTTTGACAAGTGCTGGAGGAGGAAATAGAGCCGTGCACCTGGTGATTGAAACCGTGCATCTGGTAACCCAAAAACACAAATATGGTCATAAATGCATTTAACGGTCATTCTGATTTTAATGCCCGCTATAGGAGCACCCTACTACGGCCCTCTTTCACTCAGGGCCGTCCTGGGTGCTTTATGGACTGTTTGACAAGTGCTGGAGGAGGAAATAGAGCCGTGCACCTGGTGATTGAAACCGTGCACCTGGTGATTGAAAACGTGCATCTGGTAACCCAAAAATTCAAATATGGTCCTAAATGCATTTAAGGGTCATTCTGATATTAATGCCCGCTATGGAAACACCCTACTACGGCCCTCTCTCTGTCGGGGGCGACCTGAGTGCATTATGGACACTTTGAAATTTCACGATGGATACTGATTGCTATACAAGCGGTAACCCAAAAACACAAATATGGTCATAAATGCATTTAACGGTCATTCTGATTTTAATGCCCGCTATAGGAGCACCCTACTACGGCCCTCTTTCACTCAGGGCCGTCCTGGGTGCTTTATGGACTGTTTGACAAGTGCTGGAGGAGGAAATAGAGCCGTGCACCTGGTGATTGAAACCGTGCATCTGGTAACCCAAAAACACAAATATGGTCATAAATGCATTTAACGGTCATTCTGATTTTAATGCCCGCTATAGGAGCACCCTACTACGGCCCTCTTTCACTCAGGGCCGTCCTGGGTGCTTTATGGACTGTTTGACAAGTGCTGGAGGAGGAAATAGAGCCGTGCACCTGGTGATTGAAACCGTGCATCTGGTAACCCAAAAACACAAATATGGTCATAAATGCATTTAACGGTCATTCTGATTTTAATGCCCGCTATAGGAGCACCCTACTACGGCCCTCTTTCACTCAGGGCCGTCCTGGGTGCTTTATGGACTGTTTGACAAGTGCTGGAGGAGGAAATAGAGCCGTGCACCTGGTGATTGAAACCGTGCACCTGGTGATTGAAAACGTGCATCTGGTAACCCAAAAATTCAAATATGGTCCTAAATGCATTTAAGGGTCATTCTGATATTAATGCCCGCTATGGAAACACCCTACTACGGCCCTCTCTCTGTCGGGGGCGACCTGAGTGCATTATGGACACTTTGAAATTTCACGATGGATACTGATTGCTATACAAGCGGTAACCCAAAAACACAAATATGGTCATAAATGCATTTAACGGTCATTCTGATTTTAATGCCCGCTATAGGAGCACCCTACTACGGCCCTCTTTCACTCAGGGCCGTCCTGGGTGCTTTATGGACTGTTTGACAAGTGCTGGAGGAGGAAATAGAGCCGTGCACCTGGTGATTGAAACCGTGCATCTGGTAACCCAAAAACACAAATATGGTCATAAATGCATTTAACGGTCATTCTGATTTTAATGCCCGCTATAGGAGCACCCTACTACGGCCCTCTTTCACTCAGGGCCGTCCTGGGTGCTTTATGGACTGTTTGACAAGTGCTGGAGGAGGAAATAGAGCCGTGCACCTGGTGATTGAAACCGTGCACCTGGTGATTGAAAACGTGCATCTGGTAACCCAAAAATTCAAATATGGTCCTAAATGCATTTAAGGGTCATTCTGATATTAATGCCCGCTATGGAAACACCCTACTACGGCCCTCTCTCTGTCGGGGGCGACCTGAGTGCATTATGGACACTTTGAAATTTCACGATGGATACTGATTGCTATACAAGCGGTAACCCAAAAACACAAATATGGTCATAAATGCATTTAACGGTCATTCTGATTTTAATGCCCGCTATAGGAGCACCCTACTACGGCCCTCTTTCACTCAGGGCCGTCCTGGGTGCTTTATGGACTGTTTGACAAGTGCTGGAGGAGGAAATAGAGCCGTGCACCTGGTGATTGAAACCGTGCATCTGGTAACCCAAAAACACAAATATGGTCATAAATGCATTTAACGGTCATTCTGATTTTAATGCCCGCTATAGGAGCACCCTACTACGGCCCTCTTTCACTCAGGGCCGTCCTGGGTGCTTTATGGACTGTTTGACAAGTGCTGGAGGAGGAAATAGAGCCGTGCACCTGGTGATTGAAACCGTGCACCTGGTGATTGAAAACGTGCATCTGGTAACCCAAAAATTCAAATATGGTCCTAAATGCATTTAAGGGTCATTCTGATATTAATGCCCGCTATGGAAACACCCTACTACGGCCCTCTCTCTGTCGGGGGCGACCTGAGTGCATTATGGACACTTTGAAATTTCACGATGGATACTGATTGCTATACAAGCGGTAACCCAAAAACACAAATATGGTCATAAATGCATTTAACGGTCATTCTGATTTTAATGCCCGCTATAGGAGCACCCTACTACGGCCCTCTTTCACTCAGGGCCGTCCTGGGTGCTTTATGGACTGTTTGACAAGTGCTGGAGGAGGAAATAGAGCCGTGCACCTGGTGATTGAAACCGTGCATCTGGTAACCCAAAAACACAAATATGGTCATAAATGCATTTAACGGTCATTCTGATTTTAATGCCCGCTATAGGAGCACCCTACTACGGCCCTCTTTCACTCAGGGCCGTCCTGGGTGCTTTATGGACTGTTTGACAAGTGCTGGAGGAGGAAATAGAGCCGTGCACCTGGTGATTGAAACCGTGCACCTGGTGATTGAAAACGTGCATCTGGTAACCCAAAAATTCAAATATGGTCCTAAATGCATTTAAGGGTCATTCTGATATTAATGCCCGCTATGGAAACACCCTACTACGGCCCTCTCTCTGTCGGGGGCGACCTGAGTGCATTATGGACACTTTGAAATTTCACGATGGATACTGATTGCTATACAAGCGGTAACCCAAAAATTAAAAGATTATGAATAAGAAGACACAGAGAGGCTTAAAAAGTTAAACTCTCTCTCATGGGATGAAGGGACATACAGGCCTAAAGGCCAAACACCCCTAACCAGGTTATATGCCTCTATCTGGGCATCAGAGGTCACAAACAGGCCTCAAGGCCTTATTTGACCTAACCGGTAAAATGACTTTTTCTGGGAATGAGAGGACACAGAGAGGCTTAAAAGGCTAAACTCTCTCTCATGGGATGAAGGGACATACAGGCCTAAAGGCCAAACACCCCTAACCAGGTTATATGCCTCTATCTGGGCATCAGAGGTCACAAACAGGCCTCAAGGCCTTATTTGACCTAACCGGTAAAATGACTTTTTCTGGGAATGAGAGGACACAGAGAGGCTTAAAAGGCTAAACTCTCTCTCATGGGATGAAGGGACATACAAGCCTAAAGGCCAAACACCACTAACCAGGTTATATGCCTCTATCTGGCCTCAAAACCTTATTTGACCTTTGTTGGACGCCATCTTGGGCTATATGCTGAAACACCAAAACGTGAATAAATCAAAAAGTACAAGTCCAATCTGGATGGGGTTTTTTTTTAACTAAAGGGCACACATAGACGATAATGTACATGTAATTAAAACCATTTTTGTATAAAAAATTTGAATAGAAAATCGTGTTTTAAGTTTTTGGAAAATAGTGAATGTTACAGGAAACATAGGTGCCTGTTAGGGCAATTTGTTTTTGACATGCTCTACTTGTTGCCCATTGAGAGAGAGGGTATGAGACGAAATTTGGGACCTCTAGCCCCTCGGGAAGTATTTTTAATCATTTTATGAAAATTACCGATTTTGGCATTAAAACATAAATAGACGTGCAACTGGTAACCTAAAAATAATATCCTAATTTAAAGTAGTCACCTCGTAAGGTGGTTCAAGGTAGGCACCTGGTAACCTAAAAATAAAAAGACTGTCCTAAATGCACTTGTCGGTCATTCTGATATTAATACCCACTATGGGACTATGATAGTGGGCATCTATCCATGGCCCTCTATCCATGGGCGCCCGTCCTGAGTGCTTTATGGACTGTTTAAACTATTCTGATGGATACACATTGTTGTGCACCTGGTGATTGAAAACGTGCATCTGGTAACCCAAAATGGATGGTAAATAAATCACAGAAATTGCACTATGTCCAACTCTTTGTATGGTGATTGGGGAATTAGGCCAAAAAAAAAGGGGGACAGAGCAGCTCACCTCCACAGAGGCTGACTGCTCTGCCCCCCTTAAGGACAGTGGAACTATTGACCTTCAGACCTAAAGGCCTAACTCCCTATCCAGGAACAGGCCTCTCTCTCTGGGCATGAGAGTACACATAAATCCCTAAAGGGCCTGTCCAACTCTGGGTATGGTGATTGGGGAATTAGGCCAAAAAAAAAGGGGGACAGAGCAGCTCACCTCCACAGAGGCTGACTGCTCTGCCCCCCTTAAGGACAGTGGAACTATTGACCTACAGACCTAAAGGCCTAACTCCCTATCCAGGAACAGGCCTCTCTCTCTGGGCATGAGAGTACACATAAATCCCTAAAGGGCCTGTCCAACTCTGGGTATGGTGATTGGGGAATTAGGCCAAAAAAAAAGGGGGACAGAGCAGCTCACCTCCACAGAGGCTGACTGCTCTGCCCCCCTTAAGGACAGTGGAACTATTGACCTACAGACCTAAAGGCCTCACTCCCTATCCAGGAACAGGCCTCTCTCTCTGGGCATGAGAGTACACATAAATCCCTAAAGGGCCTGTCCAACTCTGGGTATGGTGATTGGGGAATTAGGCCAAAAAAAAAGGGGACAGAGCAGCTCACCTCCACAGAGGCTGACTGCTCTGCCCCCCTTAAGGACAGTGGAACTATTGACCTACAGACCTAAAGGCCTCACTCCCTATCCAGGAACAGGCCTATCTCTCTGGGCATGAGAGTACACATAAATCCCTAAAGGGCCTCACTCCCTATCCAGGAACAGGCCTCTCTCTCTGGCATGAGATTACACATACAGGCAGGTAGGCCTCACTCACCACCCGGGGAACACACCACTCTATTTCCGGGGATGATTCCAGCAGGGGACCCCCCCTCCACAACCTCGCACACCAGGTGAACCAGGCACCCACACTTAAGCACCCTTCCTCGGACAATAAAGCATATAGCCGCGCTGTTAAGAACCGCGTGCACCTGGTCACCCAAATGGATCTCGTGCACCTGGTCACCCAAAATGGATCGCGTGCACCTGGTGACCTAAAAAGGCCCAGTGCACCTGGTCACCCAAATGGATCTCGTGCACCTGGTCACCCAAAATGATCGCGTGCACCTGGTGACCTAAAAGGCCCATGTGCACCTGGTCACCCCGGGCGCTTTCCACCCAGAACCTAAGTCCACACTGGGTTGCCGGTGGTACTGTTCTACCTGATTGCCCACTCTCTTTTTGGGCTATCGAACTCTGAGTTGCCCACTCTCTCTTGGGTCTTTGGGTTACCAGGTACCTATGGTACTTTTCTAACTGGTACCCACCTTCCTTAGTCCGATTGCCCACTCTCTTTTTGGGCTATCGGACTCTGAGTTGCCCACTCTCTCTTGGGTCTTTGGTTTACCAGGTACCTATGGTACTTTTCTAACTGGTACCCCCTTCCTTAGTCCGATTGCCCACTCTCTTTTTTTGGCTACGAACTCTGAGTT
>NW_022262435.1:0-31765 GCF_002021735.2 Oncorhynchus kisutch
GTTTGCATCTGGTAACCCAAAAAATTCACAAAATGGTCCTAAATGCATTTAACGGTCATTCTGATATTAATGCCCGCTATGGAGCACCCTACTACGGCCCCCTCCTCTGTCGGGGGCGACCTGAGTGCATATGGACCCTTGAAATTTCACGATGGATCTGATTGCTATACAAGCGGTAACCAAAAACACAAATATGGTCATAAATGCATTTAACGGTCATTCTGATTTAATGCCCGCTATAGGAGCACCCTACTACGGCCCTCTTTCACTCAGGGCCGTCCTGGTGCTTTATGGACTGTTTGACAAGTGCTGAGGATGGAAATAGAGCGTGCACCTGGTGATTGAAACCGTGCATCTGGTAACCAAAAACACAAATATGGTCAAAATGCATTTAACGGGTCATTCTGATTTTAATGCCCGCTATGGAGCACACCCTACTACGGCCCTCTTTCACTCAGGGCCGTCCTGGGTGCTTTATGCTGTTTGACAGTGCTGGAGGAGGAAATAGAGCCGTGCACCTGGTGATTGAAACCGTGCATCTGGTACCCAAAAACACAAATATGGTCATAAATGCATTTAACGGTCATTCTGATTTTAATGCCCGCTATAGGAGCACCCTACTACGGCCCTCTTTCACTCAGGGCCGTCCTGGGTGCTTTATGGACTGTTTGACAAGTGCTGGAGGAGGAAATAGAGCCGTGCACCTGGTGATTGAAACCGTGCACCTGGTGATTGAAAACGTGCATCTGGTAACCCAAATTCAAATATGGTCCTAAATGCATTTAAGGTCATTCTGATATTAATGCCCGCTATGGAAACACCCTACTACGGCCCTCTCTCTGTCGGGGGCGACCTGAGTGCATTATGGACACTTTTGAAATTTCACGATGATACTGATTGCTATACAGCGGTAACCCAAAAACACAAATATGGTCATAAATGCATTTAACGGTCATTCTGATTTTAATGCCCTATAGGAGCACCCTACTACGGCCCTCTTTCACTCAGGGCCGTCCTGGGTGCTTTATGGACTGTTTGACAAGTGCTGGAGGAGGAAATAGAGCCGTGCACCTGGTGATTGAAACCGTGCATCTGGTAACCCAAAACACAAATATGGTCATAAATGCATTTAACGGTCATTCTGATTTTAATGCCCGCTATAGGAGCACCCTACTACGGCCCTCTTTCACTCAGGGCCGTCCTGGGTGCTTTATGGACGTTTGACAAGTGCTGGAGGAGGAAATAGAGCCGTGCACCTGGTGATTGAAACCGTGCATCTGGTAACCCAAAAACACAAATATGGTCATAAATGCATTTAACGGTCATTCTGATTTTAATGCCCGCTATAGGAGCACCCTACTACGGCCCTCTTTCACTCAGGGCCGTCCTGGGTGCTTTATGGACTGTTTGACAAGTGCTGGAGGAGGAAATAGAGCCGTGCACCTGGTGATTGAAACCGTGCACCTGGTGATTGAAAACGTGCATCTGGTAACCCAAAAATTCAAATATGGTCCTAAATGCATTTAAGGGTCATTCTGATATTAATGCCCGCTATGGAAACACCCTACTACGGCCCTCTCTCTGTCGGGGGCGACCTGAGTGCATTATGGACACTTTGAAATTTCACGATGGATACTGATTGCTATACAAGCGGTAACCCAAAAACACAAATATGGTCATAAATGCATTTAACGGTCATTCTGATTTTAATGCCCGCTATAGGAGCACCCTACTACGGCCCTCTTTCACTCAGGGCCGTCCTGGGTGCTTTATGGACTGTTTGACAAGTGCTGGAGGAGGAAATAGAGCCGTGCACCTGGTGATTGAAACCGTGCATCTGGTAACCCAAAAACACAAATATGGTCATAAATGCATTTAACGGTCATTCTGATTTTAATGCCCGCTATAGGAGCACCCTACTACGGCCCTCTTTCACTCAGGGCCGTCCTGGGTGCTTTATGGACTGTTTGACAAGTGCTGGAGGAGGAAATAGAGCCGTGCACCTGGTGATTGAAACCGTGCACCTGGTGATTGAAAACGTGCATCTGGTAACCCAAAAATTCAAATATGGTCCTAAATGCATTTAAGGGTCATTCTGATATTAATGCCCGCTATGGAAACACCCTACTACGGCCCTCTCTCTGTCGGGGGCGACCTGAGTGCATTATGGACACTTTGAAATTTCACGATGGATACTGATTGCTATACAAGCGGTAACCCAAAAACACAATATGGTCATAAATGCATTTAACGGTCATTCTGATTTTAATGCCCGCTATAGGAGCACCCTACTACGGCCCTCTTTCACTCAGGGCCGTCCTGGGTGCTTTATGGACTGTTTGACAAGTGCTGGAGGAGGAAATAGAGCCGTGCACCTGGTGATTGAAACCGTGCATCTGGTAACCCAAAAACACAAATATGGTCATAAATGCATTTAACGGTCATTCTGATTTTAATGCCCGCTATAGGAGCACCCTACTACGGCCCTCTTTCACTCAGGGCCGTCCTGGGTGCTTTATGGACTGTTTGACAAGTGCTGGAGGAGGAAATAGAGCCGTGCACCTGGTGATTGAAACCGTGCATCTGGTAACCCAAAAACACAAATATGGTCATAAATGCATTTAACGGTCATTCTGATTTTAATGCCCGCTATAGGAGCACCCTACTACGGCCCTCTTTCACTCAGGGCCGTCCTGGGTGCTTTATGGACTGTTTGACAAGTGCTGGAGGAGGAAATAGAGCCGTGCACCTGGTGATTGAAACCGTGCACCTGGTGATTGAAAACGTGCATCTGGTAACCCAAAAATTCAAATATGGTCCTAAATGCATTTAAGGGTCATTCTGATATTAATGCCCGCTATGGAAACACCCTACTACGGCCCTCTCTCTGTCGGGGGCGACCTGAGTGCATTATGGACACTTTGAAATTTCACGATGGATACTGATTGCTATACAAGCGGTAACCCAAAAACACAAATATGGTCATAAATGCATTTAACGGTCATTCTGATTTTAATGCCCGCTATAGGAGCACCCTACTACGGCCCTCTTTCACTCAGGGCCGTCCTGGGTGCTTTATGGACTGTTTGACAAGTGCTGGAGGAGGAAGAGAGCCGTGCACCTGGTGATTGAAACCGTGCATCTGGTAACCCAAAACACAAATATGGTCATAAATGCATTTAACGGTCATTCTGATTTTAATGCCCGCTATAGGAGCACCCTACTACGGCCCTCTTTCACTCAGGGCCGTCCTGGGTGCTTTATGGACTGTTTGACAAGTGCTGGAGGAGGAAATAGAGCCGTGCACCTGGTGATTGAAACCGTGCACCTGGTGATTGAAAACGTGCATCTGGTAACCCAAAATTCAAATATGGTCCTAAATGCATTTAAGGGTCATTCTGATATTAATGCCCGCTATGGAAACACCCTACTACGGCCCTCTCTCTGTCGGGGGCGACCTGAGTGCATTATGGACACTTTGAAATTTCACGATGGATACTGATTGCTATACAAGCGGTAACCCAAAAACACAAATATGGTCATAAATGCATTTAACGGTCATTCTGATTTTAATGCCCGCTATAGGAGCACCCTACTACGGCCCTCTTTCACTCAGGGCCGTCCTGGGTGCTTTATGGACTGTTTGACAAGTGCTGGAGGAGGAAATAGAGCCGTGCACCTGGTGATTGAAACCGTGCATCTGGTAACCCAAAAACACAAATATGGTCATAAATGCATTTAACGGTCATTCTGATTTTAATGCCCGCTATAGGAGCACCCTACTACGGCCCTCTTTCACTCAGGGCCGTCCTGGGTGCTTTATGGACTGTTTGACAAGTGCTGGAGGAGGAAATAGAGCCGTGCACCTGGTGATTGAAACCGTGCACCTGGTGATTGAAAACGTGCATCTGGTAACCCAAAAATTCAAATATGGTCCTAAATGCATTTAAGGGTCATTCTGATATTAATGCCCGCTATGGAAACACCCTACTACGGCCCTCTCTCTGTCGGGGCGACCTGAGTGCATTATGGACACTTTGAAATTTCACGATGGATACTGATTGCTATACAAGCGGTAACCCAAAAACACAAATATGGTCATAAATGCATTTAACGGTCATTCTGATTTTAATGCCCGCTATAGGAGCACCCTACTACGGCCCTCTTTCACTCAGGGCCGTCCTGGGTGCTTTATGGACTGTTGACAAGTGCTGGAGGAGGAATAGAGCCGTGCACCTGGTGATTGAAACCGTGCATCTGGTAACCCAAAAACACAAATATGGTCATAAATGCATTTAACGGTCATTCTGATTTTAATGCCCGCTATAGGAGCACCCTACTACGGCCCTCTTTCACTCAGGGCCGTCCTGGGTGCTTTATGGACTGTTTGACAAGTGCTGGAGGAGGAAATAGAGCCGTGCACCTGGTGATTGAAACCGTGCATCTGGTAACCCAAAAACACAAATATGGTCATAAATGCATTTAACGGTCATTCTGATTTTAATGCCCGCTATAGGAGCACCCTACTACGGCCCTCTTTCACTCAGGGCCGTCCTGGGTGCTTTATGGACTGTTTGACAAGTGCTGGAGGAGGAAATAGAGCCGTGCACCTGGTGATTGAAACCGTGCACCTGGTGATTGAAAACGTGCATCTGGTAACCCAAAAATTCAAATATGGTCCTAAATGCATTTAAGGGTCATTCTGATATTAATGCCCGCTATGGAAACACCCTACTACGGCCCTCTCTCTGTCGGGGGCGACCTGAGTGCATTATGGACACTTTGAAATTTCACGATGGATACTGATTGCTATACAAGCGGTAACCCAAAAACACAAATATGGTCATAAATGCATTTAACGGTCATTCTGATTTTAATGCCCGCTATAGGAGCACCCTACTACGGCCCTCTTTCACTCAGGGCCGTCCTGGGTGCTTTATGGACTGTTTGACAAGTGCTGGAGGAGGAAATAGAGCCGTGCACCTGGTGATTGAAACCGTGCATCTGGTAACCCAAAAACACAAATATGGTCATAATGCATTTAACGGTCATTCTGATTTTAATGCCCGCTATAGGAGCACCCTACTACGGCCCTCTTTCACTCAGGGCCGTCCTGGGTGCTTTATGGACTGTTTGTGCTTTATGGACTGTTTGACAAGTGCTGGAGGAGGAAATAGAGCCGTGCACCTGGTGATTGAAACCGTGCACCTGGTGATTGAAAACGTGCATCTGGTAACCCAAAATTCAAAAATGGTCCTAAATGCATTTAAGGTCATTCTGATATTAATGCCCGCTATGGAAACACCCTACTACGGCCCTCTCTCTGTCGGGGGCGACCTGAGTGCATTATGGACACTTTGAAATTTCACGATGGATACTGATTGCTATACAAGCGGTAACCCAAAAACACAAATATGGTCATAAATGCATTTAACGGTCATTCTGATTTTAATGCCCGCTATAGGAGCACCCTACTACGGCCCTCTTTCACTCAGGGCCGTCCTGGGTGCTTTATGGACTGTTTGACAAGTGCTGGAGGAGGAAATAGAGCCGTGCACCTGGTGATTGAAACCGTGCATCTGGTAACCCAAAAACACAAATATGGTCATAAATGCATTTAACGGTCATTCTGATTTTAATGCCCGCTATAGGAGCACCCTACTACGGCCCTCTTTCACTCAGGGCCGTCCTGGGTGCTTTATGGACTGTTTGACAAGTGCTGGAGGAGGAAATAGAGCCGTGCACCTGGTGATTGAAACCGTGCACCTGGTGATTGAAAACGTGCATCTGGTAACCCAAAAATTCAAATATGGTCCTAAATGCATTTAAGGGTCATTCTGATATTAATGCCCGCTATGGAAACACCCTACTACGGCCCTCTCTCTGTCGGGGGCGACCTGAGTGCATTATGGACACTTTGAAATTTCACGATGGATACTGATTGCTATACAAGCGGTAACCCAAAAACACAAATATGGTCATAAATGCATTTAACGGTCATTCTGATTTTAATGCCCGCTATAGGAGCACCCTACTACGGCCCTCTTTCACTCAGGGCCGTCCTGGGTGCTTTATGGACTGTTTGACAAGTGCTGGAGGAGGAAATAGAGCCGTGCACCTGGTGATTGAAACCGTGCATCTGGTAACCCAAAAACAAATATGGTCATAAATGCATTTAACGGTCATTCTGATTTTAATGCCCGCTATAGGAGCACCCTACTACGGCCCTCTTTCACTCAGGGCCGTCCTGGGTGCTTTATGGACTGTTTGACAAGTGCTGGAGGAGGAAATAGAGCCGTGCACCTGGTGATTGAAACCGTGCACCTGGTGATTGAAAACGTGCATCTGGTAACCCAAAAATTCAAATATGGTCCTAAATGCATTTAAGGTCATTCTGATATTAATGCCCGCTATGGAAACACCCTACTACGGCCCTCTCTCTGTCGGGGCGACCTGAGTGCATTATGGACACTTTGAAATTTCACGATGGATACTGATTGCTATACAAGCGGTAACCCAAAAACACAATATGGTCATAAATGCATTTAACGGTCATTCTGATTTTAATGCCCGCTATAGGAGCACCCTACTACGGCCCTCTTTCACTCAGGGCCGTCCTGGGTGCTTTATGGACTGTTTGACAAGTGCTGGAGGAGGAAATAGAGCCGTGCACCTGGTGATTGAAACCGTGCACCTGGTGATTGAAAACGTGCATCTGGTAACCCAAAATTCAAATATGGTCTAAATGCATTTAAGGGTCATTCTGATATTAATGCCCGCTATGGAAACACCCTACTACGGCCCTCTCTCTGTCGGGGCGACCTGAGTGCATTATGGACACTTTTGAAATTTCACGATGGATACTGATTGCTATACACGGTAACCCAAAAACACAAATATGGTCATAAATGCATTTAACGGTCATTCTGATTTTAATGCCCGCTATAGGAGCACCCTACTACGGCCCTCTTTCACTCAGGGCCGTCCTGGTGCTTTATGGACTGTTTGACAAGTGCTGGAGGAGGAAATAGAGCCGTGCACCTGATTGAAACCGTGCATCTGGTAACCCAAAAACACAAATATGGTCATAAATGCATTTAACGGTCATTCTGATTTTAATGCCCGCTATAGGAGCACCCTACTACGGCCCTCTTTCACTCAGGGCCGTCCTGGGCTTTATGGACTGTTTGACAAGTGCTGGAGGAGGAAATAGAGCCGTGCACCTGGTGATTGAAACCGTGCATCTGGTAACCCAAAAACACAAATATGGTCATAAATGCATTTAACGGTCATTCTGATTTTAATGCCCGCTATAGGAGCACCCTACTACGGCCCTCTTTCACTCAGGGCCGTCCTGGGTGCTTTATGGACTGTTTGACAAGTGCTGGAGGAGGAAATAGAGCCGTGCACCTGGTGATTGAAACCGTGCACCTGGTGATTGAAAACGTGCATCTGGTAACCCAAAAATTCAAATATGGTCCTAAATGCATTTAAGGGTCATTCTGATATTAATGCCCGCTATGGAAACACCCTACTACGGCCCTCTCTCTGTCGGGGCGACCTGAGTGCATTATGGACACTTTGAAATTTCACGATGGATACTGATTGCTATACAAGCGGTAACCCAAAAACACAAATATGGTCATAAATGCATTTAACGGTCATTCTGATTTTAATGCCCGCTATAGGAGCACCCTACTACGGCCCTCTTTCACTCAGGGCCGTCCTGGGTGCTTTATGGACTGTTTGACAAGTGCTGGAGGAGGAAATAGAGCCGTGCACCTGGTGATTGAAACCGTGCATCTGGTAACCCAAAAACACAAATATGGTCATAAATGCATTTAACGGTCATTCTGATTTTAATGCCCGCTATAGGAGCACCCTACTACGGCCCTCTTTCACTCAGGGCCGTCCTGGTGCTTTATGGACTGTTTGACAAGTGCTGGAGGAGGAAATAGAGCCGTGCACCTGGTGATTGAAACCGTGCATCTGGTAACCCAAAACACAAATATGGTCATAAATGCATTTAACGGTCATTCTGATTTTAATGCCCGCTATAGGAGCACCCTACTACGGCCCTCTTTCACTCAGGGCCGTCCTGGGTGCTTTATGGACTGTTTGACAAGTGCTGGAGGAGGAAATAGAGCCGTGCACCTGGTGATTGAAACCGTGCACCTGGTGATTGAAAACGTGCATCTGGTAACCCAAAAATTCAAATATGGTCCTAAATGCATTTAAGGTCATTCTGATATTAATGCCCGCTATGGAAACACCCTACTACGGCCCTCTCTCTGTCGGGCGACCTGGTGCTTTATGGACACTTTGAAATTTCACGATGGATACTGATTGCTATACAAGCGGTAACCCAAAAACACAAATATGGTCATAAATGCATTTAACGGTCATTCTGATTTTAATGCCCGCTATAGGAGCACCCTACTACGGCCCTCTTTCACTCAGGGCCGTCCTGGGTGCTTTATGGACTGTTTGACAAGTGCTGGAGGAGGAAATAGAGCCGTGCACCTGGTGATTGAAACCGTGCACCTGGTGATTGAAAACGTGCATCTGGTAACCCAAAAATTCAAATATGGTCCTAAATGCATTTAAGGGTCATTCTGATATTAATGCCCGCTATGGAAACACCCTACTACGGCCCTCTCTCTGTCGGGGGCGACCTGAGTGCATTATGGACACTTTGAAATTTCACGATGGATACTGATTGCTATACAAGCGGTAACCCAAAAACACAAATATGGTCATAAATGCATTTAACGGTCATTCTGATTTTAATGCCCGCTATAGGAGCACCCTACTACGGCCCTCTTTCACTCAGGGCCGTCCTGGGTGCTTTATGGACTGTTTGACAAGTGCTGGAGGAGGAAATAGAGCCGTGCACCTGGTGATTGAAACCGTGCATCTGGTAACCCAAAAACACAAATATGGTCATAAATGCATTTAACGGTCATTCTGATTTTAATGCCCGCTATAGGAGCACCCTACTACGGCCCTCTTTCACTCAGGGCCGTCCTGGGTGCTTTATGGACTGTTTGACAAGTGCTGGAGGAGGAAATAGAGCCGTGCACCTGGTGATTGAAACCGTGCACCTGGTGATTGAAAACGTGCATCTGGTAACCCAAAAATTCAAATATGGTCCTAAATGCATTTAAGGGTCATTCTGATATTAATGCCCGCTATGGAAACACCCTACTACGGCCCTCTCTCTGTCGGGGGCGACCTGAGTGCATTATGGACACTTTGAAATTTCACGATGGATACTGATTGCTATACAAGCGGTAACCCAAAAACACAAATATGGTCATAAATGCATTTAACGGTCATTCTGATTTTAATGCCCGCTATAGGAGCACCCTACTACGGCCCTCTTTCACTCAGGGCCGTCCTGGGTGCTTTATGGACTGTTTGACAAGTGCTGGAGGAGGAAATAGAGCCGTGCACCTGGTGATTGAAACCGTGCATCTGGTAACCCAAAAACACAAATATGGTCATAAATGCATTTAACGGTCATTCTGATTTTAATGCCCGCTATAGGAGCACCCTACTACGGCCCTCTTTCACTCAGGGCCGTCCTGGGTGCTTTATGGACTGTTTGACAAGTGCTGGAGGAGGAAATAGAGCCGTGCACCTGGTGATTGAAACCGTGCACCTGGTGATTGAAAACGTGCATCTGGTAACCCAAAAATTCAAATATGGTCCTAAATGCATTTAAGGGTCATTCTGATATTAATGCCCGCTATGGAAACACCCTACTACGGCCCTCTCTCTGTCGGGGGCGACCTGAGTGCATTATGGACACTTTGAAATTTCACGATGGATACTGATTGCTATACAAGCGGTAACCCAAAAACACAAATATGGTCATAAATGCATTTAACGGTCATTCTGATTTTAATGCCCGCTATAGGAGCACCCTACTACGGCCCTCTTTCACTCAGGGCCGTCCTGGGTGCTTTATGGACTGTTTGACAAGTGCTGGAGGAGGAAATAGAGCCGTGCACCTGGTGATTGAAACCGTGCATCTGGTAACCCAAAAACACAAATATGGTCATAAATGCATTTAACGGTCATTCTGATTTTAATGCCCGCTATAGGAGCACCCTACTACGGCCCTCTTTCACTCAGGGCCGTCCTGGGTGCTTTATGGACTGTTTGACAAGTGCTGGAGGAGGAAATAGAGCCGTGCACCTGGTGATTGAAACCGTGCACCTGGTGATTGAAAACGTGCATCTGGTAACCCAAAAATTCAAATATGGTCCTAAATGCATTTAAGGGTCATTCTGATATTAATGCCCGCTATGGAAACACCCTACTACGGCCCTCTCTCTGTCGGGGGCGACCTGAGTGCATTATGGACACTTTGAAATTTCACGATGGATACTGATTGCTATACAAGCGGTAACCCAAAAACACAAATATGGTCATAAATGCATTTAACGGTCATTCTGATTTTAATGCCCGCTATAGGAGCACCCTACTACGGCCCTCTTTCACTCAGGGCCGTCCTGGGTGCTTTATGGACTGTTTGACAAGTGCTGGAGGAGGAAATAGAGCCGTGCACCTGGTGATTGAAACCGTGCATCTGGTAACCCAAAAACACAAATATGGTCATAAATGCATTTAACGGTCATTCTGATTTTAATGCCCGCTATAGGAGCACCCTACTACGGCCCTCTTTCACTCAGGGCCGTCCTGGGTGCTTTATGGACTGTTTGACAAGTGCTGGAGGAGGAAATAGAGCCGTGCACCTGGTGATTGAAACCGTGCATCTGGTAACCCAAAAACACAAATATGGTCATAAATGCATTTAACGGTCATTCTGATTTTAATGCCCGCTATAGGAGCACCCTACTACGGCCCTCTTTCACTCAGGGCCGTCCTGGGTGCTTTATGGACTGTTTGACAAGTGCTGGAGGAGGAAATAGAGCCGTGCACCTGGTGATTGAAACCGTGCATCTGGTAACCCAAAAACACAAATATGGTCATAAATGCATTTAACGGTCATTCTGATTTTAATGCCCGCTATAGGAGCACCCTACTACGGCCCTCTTTCACTCAGGGCCGTCCTGGGTGCTTTATGGACTGTTTGACAAGTGCTGGAGGAGGAAATAGAGCCGTGCACCTGGTGATTGAAACCGTGCACCTGGTGATTGAAAACGTGCATCTGGTAACCCAAAAATTCAAATATGGTCCTAAATGCATTTAAGGGTCATTCTGATATTAATGCCCGCTATGGAAACACCCTACTACGGCCCTCTCTCTGTCGGGGGCGACCTGAGTGCATTATGGACACTTTGAAATTTCACGATGGATACTGATTGCTATACAAGCGGTAACCCAAAACACAAATATGGTCATAAATGCATTTAACGGTCATTCTGATTTTAATGCCCGCTATAGGAGCACCCTACTACGGCCCTCTTTCACTCAGGGCCGTCCTGGGTGCTTTATGGACTGTTTGACAAGTGCTGGAGGAGGAAATAGAGCCGTGCACCTGGTGATTGAAACCGTGCATCTGGTAACCCAAAAACACAAATATGGTCATAAATGCATTTAACGGTCATTCTGATTTTAATGCCCGCTATAGGAGCACCCTACTACGGCCCTCTTTCACTCAGGGCCGTCCTGGGTGCTTTATGGACTGTTTGACAAGTGCTGGAGGAGGAAATAGAGCCGTGCACCTGGTGATTGAAACCGTGCACCTGGTGATTGAAAACGTGCATCTGGTAACCCAAAAATTCAAATATGGTCCTAAATGCATTTAAGGGTCATTCTGATATTAATGCCCGCTATGGAAACACCCTACTACGGCCCTCTCTCTGTCGGGGGCGACCTGAGTGCATTATGGACACTTTGAAATTTCACGATGGATACTGATTGCTATACAAGCGGTAACCCAAAAACACAAATATGGTCATAAATGCATTTAACGGTCATTCTGATTTTAATGCCCGCTATAGGAGCACCCTACTACGGCCCTCTTTCACTCAGGGCCGTCCTGGGTGCTTTATGGACTGTTTGACAAGTGCTGGAGGAGGAAATAGAGCCGTGCACCTGGTGATTGAAACCGTGCATCTGGTAACCCAAAAACACAAATATGGTCATAAATGCATTTAACGGTCATTCTGATTTTAATGCCCGCTATAGGAGCACCCTACTACGGCCCTCTTTCACTCAGGGCCGTCCTGGGTGCTTTATGGACTGTTTGACAAGTGCTGGAGGAGGAAATAGAGCCGTGCACCTGGTGATTGAAACCGTGCACCTGGTGATTGAAAACGTGCATCTGGTAACCCAAAAATTCAAATATGGTCCTAAATGCATTTAAGGGTCATTCTGATATTAATGCCCGCTATGGAAACACCCTACTACGGCCCTCTCTCTGTCGGGGGCGACCTGAGTGCATTATGGACACTTTGAAATTTCACGATGGATACTGATTGCTATACAAGCGGTAACCCAAAAACACAAATATGGTCATAAATGCATTTAACGGTCATTCTGATTTTAATGCCCGCTATAGGAGCACCCTACTACGGCCCTCTTTCACTCAGGGCCGTCCTGGGTGCTTTATGGACTGTTTGACAAGTGCTGGAGGAGGAAATAGAGCCGTGCACCTGGTGATTGAAACCGTGCATCTGGTAACCCAAAAACACAAATATGGTCATAAATGCATTTAACGGTCATTCTGATTTTAATGCCCGCTATAGGAGCACCCTACTACGGCCCTCTTTCACTCAGGGCCGTCCTGGGTGCTTTATGGACTGTTTGACAAGTGCTGGAGGAGGAAATAGAGCCGTGCACCTGGTGATTGAAACCGTGCATCTGGTAACCCAAAAACACAAATATGGTCATAAATGCATTTAACGGTCATTCTGATTTTAATGCCCGCTATAGGAGCACCCTACTACGGCCCTCTTTCACTCAGGGCCGTCCTGGGTGCTTTATGGACTGTTTGACAAGTGCTGGAGGAGGAAATAGAGCCGTGCACCTGGTGATTGAAACCGTGCACCTGGTGATTGAAAACGTGCATCTGGTAACCCAAAAATTCAAATATGGTCCTAAATGCATTTAAGGGTCATTCTGATATTAATGCCCGCTATGGAAACACCCTACTACGGCCCTCTCTCTGTCGGGGGCGACCTGAGTGCATTATGGACACTTTGAAATTTCACGATGGATACTGATTGCTATACAAGCGGTAACCCAAAAACACAAATATGGTCATAAATGCATTTAACGGTCATTCTGATTTTAATGCCCGCTATAGGAGCACCCTACTACGGCCCTCTTTCACTCAGGGCCGTCCTGGGTGCTTTATGGACTGTTTGACAAGTGCTGGAGGAGGAAATAGAGCCGTGCACCTGGTGATTGAAACCGTGCATCTGGTAACCCAAAAACACAAATATGGTCATAAATGCATTTAACGGTCATTCTGATTTTAATGCCCGCTATAGGAGCACCCTACTACGGCCCTCTTTCACTCAGGGCCGTCCTGGGTGCTTTATGGACTGTTTGACAAGTGCTGGAGGAGGAAATAGAGCCGTGCACCTGGTGATTGAAACCGTGCACCTGGTGATTGAAAACGTGCATCTGGTAACCCAAAAATTCAAATATGGTCCTAAATGCATTTAAGGGTCATTCTGATATTAATGCCCGCTATGGAAACACCCTACTACGGCCCTCTCTCTGTCGGGGGCGACCTGAGTGCATTATGGACACTTTGAAATTTCACGATGGATACTGATTGCTATACAAGCGGTAACCCAAAAACACAAATATGGTCATAAATGCATTTAACGGTCATTCTGATTTTAATGCCCGCTATAGGAGCACCCTACTACGGCCCTCTTTCACTCAGGGCCGTCCTGGGTGCTTTATGGACTGTTTGACAAGTGCTGGAGGAGGAAATAGAGCCGTGCACCTGGTGATTGAAACCGTGCATCTGGTAACCCAAAAACACAAATATGGTCATAAATGCATTTAACGGTCATTCTGATTTTAATGCCCGCTATAGGAGCACCCTACTACGGCCCTCTTTCACTCAGGGCCGTCCTGGGTGCTTTATGGACTGTTTGACAAGTGCTGGAGGAGGAAATAGAGCCGTGCACCTGGTGATTGAAACCGTGCACCTGGTGATTGAAAACGTGCATCTGGTAACCCAAAATTCAAATATGGTCCTAAATGCATTTAAGGGTCATTCTGATATTAATGCCCGCTATGGAAACACCCTACTACGGCCCTCTCTCTGTCGGGGGCGACCTGAGTGCATTATGGACACTTTGAAATTTCACGATGGATACTGATTGCTATACAAGCGGTAACCCAAAAACACAAATATGGTCATAAATGCATTTAACGGTCATTCTGATTTTAATGCCCGCTATAGGAGCACCCTACTACGGCCCTCTTTCACTCAGGGCCGTCCTGGGTGCTTTATGGACTGTTTGACAAGTGCTGGAGGAGGAAATAGAGCCGTGCACCTGGTGATTGAAACCGTGCACCTGGTGATTGAAAACGTGCATCTGGTAACCCAAAAATTCAAATATGGTCCTAAATGCATTTAAGGGTCATTCTGATATTAATGCCCGCTATGGAAACACCCTACTACGGCCCTCTCTCTGTCGGGGGCGACCTGAGTGCATTATGGACACTTTGAAATTTCACGATGGATACTGATTGCTATACAAGCGGTAACCCAAAACACAAATATGGTCATAAATGCATTTAACGGTCATTCTGATTTTAATGCCCGCTATAGGAGCACCCTACTACGGCCCTCTTTCACTCAGGGCCGTCCTGGGTGCTTTATGGACTGTTTGACAAGTGCTGGAGGAGGAAATAGAGCCGTGCACCTGGTGATTGAAACCGTGCATCTGGTAACCCAAAAACACAAATATGGTCATAAATGCATTTAACGGTCATTCTGATTTTAATGCCCGCTATAGGAGCACCCTACTACGGCCCTCTTTCACTCAGGGCCGTCCTGGGTGCTTTATGGACTGTTTGACAAGTGCTGGAGGAGGAAATAGAGCCGTGCACCTGGTGATTGAAACCGTGCACCTGGTGATTGAAAACGTGCATCTGGTAACCCAAAAATTCAAATATGGTCCTAAATGCATTTAAGGGTCATTCTGATATTAATGCCCGCTATGGAAACACCCTACTACGGCCCTCTCTCTGTCGGGGGCGACCTGAGTGCATTATGGACACTTTGAAATTTCACGATGGATACTGATTGCTATACAAGCGGTAACCCAAAAACACAAATATGGTCATAAATGCATTTAACGGTCATTCTGATTTTAATGCCCGCTATAGGAGCACCCTACTACGGCCCTCTTTCACTCAGGGCCGTCCTGGGTGCTTTATGGACTGTTTGACAAGTGCTGGAGGAGGAAATAGAGCCGTGCACCTGGTGATTGAAACCGTGCATCTGGTAACCCAAAAACACAAATATGGTCATAAATGCATTTAACGGTCATTCTGATTTTAATGCCCGCTATAGGAGCACCCTACTACGGCCCTCTTTCACTCAGGGCCGTCCTGGGTGCTTTATGGACTGTTTGACAAGTGCTGGAGGAGGAAATAGAGCCGTGCACCTGGTGATTGAAACCGTGCACCTGGTGATTGAAAACGTGCATCTGGTAACCCAAAAATTCAAATATGGTCCTAAATGCATTTAAGGGTCATTCTGATATTAATGCCCGCTATGGAAACACCCTACTACGGCCCTCTCTCTGTCGGGGGCGACCTGAGTGCATTATGGACACTTTGAAATTTCACGATGGATACTGATTGCTATACAAGCGGTAACCCAAAAACACAAATATGGTCATAAATGCATTTAACGGTCATTCTGATTTTAATGCCCGCTATAGGAGCACCCTACTACGGCCCTCTTTCACTCAGGGCCGTCCTGGGTGCTTTATGGACTGTTTGACAAGTGCTGGAGGAGGAAATAGAGCCGTGCACCTGGTGATTGAAACCGTGCATCTGGTAACCCAAAAACACAAATATGGTCATAAATGCATTTAACGGTCATTCTGATTTTAATGCCCGCTATAGGAGCACCCTACTACGGCCCTCTTTCACTCAGGGCCGTCCTGGGTGCTTTATGGACTGTTTGACAAGTGCTGGAGGAGGAAATAGAGCCGTGCACCTGGTGATTGAAACCGTGCATCTGGTAACCCAAAAACACAAATATGGTCATAAATGCATTTAACGGTCATTCTGATTTTAATGCCCGCTATAGGAGCACCCTACTACGGCCCTCTTTCACTCAGGGCCGTCCTGGGTGCTTTATGGACTGTTTGACAAGTGCTGGAGGAGGAAATAGAGCCGTGCACCTGGTGATTGAAACCGTGCACCTGGTGATTGAAAACGTGCATCTGGTAACCCAAAAATTCAAATATGGTCCTAAATGCATTTAAGGGTCATTCTGATATTAATGCCCGCTATGGAAACACCCTACTACGGCCCTCTCTCTGTCGGGGGCGACCTGAGTGCATTATGGACACTTTGAAATTTCACGATGGATACTGATTGCTATACAAGCGGTAACCCAAAAACACAAATATGGTCATAAATGCATTTAACGGTCATTCTGATTTTAATGCCCGCTATAGGAGCACCCTACTACGGCCCTCTTTCACTCAGGGCCGTCCTGGGTGCTTTATGGACTGTTTGACAAGTGCTGGAGGAGGAAATAGAGCCGTGCACCTGGTGATTGAAACCGTGCATCTGGTAACCCAAAAACACAAATATGGTCATAAATGCATTTAACGGTCATTCTGATTTTAATGCCCGCTATAGGAGCACCCTACTACGGCCCTCTTTCACTCAGGGCCGTCCTGGGTGCTTTATGGACTGTTTGACAAGTGCTGGAGGAGGAAATAGAGCCGTGCACCTGGTGATTGAAACCGTGCATCTGGTAACCCAAAAACACAAATATGGTCATAAATGCATTTAACGGTCATTCTGATTTTAATGCCCGCTATAGGAGCACCCTACTACGGCCCTCTTTCACTCAGGGCCGTCCTGGGTGCTTTATGGACTGTTTGACAAGTGCTGGAGGAGGAAATAGAGCCGTGCACCTGGTGATTGAAACCGTGCACCTGGTGATTGAAAACGTGCATCTGGTAACCCAAAAATTCAAATATGGTCCTAAATGCATTTAAGGGTCATTCTGATATTAATGCCCGCTATGGAAACACCCTACTACGGCCCTCTCTCTGTCGGGGGCGACCTGAGTGCATTATGGACACTTTGAAATTTCACGATGGATACTGATTGCTATACAAGCGGTAACCCAAAAACACAAATATGGTCATAAATGCATTTAACGGTCATTCTGATTTTAATGCCCGCTATAGGAGCACCCTACTACGGCCCTCTTTCACTCAGGGCCGTCCTGGGTGCTTTATGGACTGTTTGACAAGTGCTGGAGGAGGAAATAGAGCCGTGCACCTGGTGATTGAAACCGTGCATCTGGTAACCCAAAAACACAAATATGGTCATAAATGCATTTAACGGTCATTCTGATTTTAATGCCCGCTATAGGAGCACCCTACTACGGCCCTCTTTCACTCAGGGCCGTCCTGGGTGCTTTATGGACTGTTTGACAAGTGCTGGAGGAGGAAATAGAGCCGTGCACCTGGTGATTGAAACCGTGCATCTGGTAACCCAAAAACACAAATATGGTCATAAATGCATTTAACGGTCATTCTGATTTTAATGCCCGCTATAGGAGCACCCTACTACGGCCCTCTTTCACTCAGGGCCGTCCTGGGTGCTTTATGGACTGTTTGACAAGTGCTGGAGGAGGAAATAGAGCCGTGCACCTGGTGATTGAAACCGTGCACCTGGTGATTGAAAACGTGCATCTGGTAACCCAAAATTCAAATATGGTCCTAAATGCATTTAAGGGTCATTCTGATATTAATGCCCGCTATGGAAACACCCTACTACGGCCCTCTCTCTGTCGGGGGCGACCTGAGTGCATTATGGACACTTTGAAATTTCACGATGGATACTGATTGCTATACAAGCGGTAACCCAAAAACACAAATATGGTCATAAATGCATTTAACGGTCATTCTGATTTTAATGCCCGCTATAGGAGCACCCTACTACGGCCCTCTTTCACTCAGGGCCGTCCTGGGTGCTTTATGGACTGTTTGACAAGTGCTGGAGGAGGAAATAGAGCCGTGCACCTGGTGATTGAAACCGTGCATCTGGTAACCCAAAAACACAAATATGGTCATAAATGCATTTAACGGTCATTCTGATTTTAATGCCCGCTATAGGAGCACCCTACTACGGCCCTCTTTCACTCAGGGCCGTCCTGGGTGCTTTATGGACTGTTTGACAAGTGCTGGAGGAGGAAATAGAGCCGTGCACCTGGTGATTGAAACCGTGCATCTGGTAACCCAAAAACACAAATATGGTCATAAATGCATTTAACGGTCATTCTGATTTTAATGCCCGCTATAGGAGCACCCTACTACGGCCCTCTTTCACTCAGGGCCGTCCTGGGTGCTTTATGGACTGTTTGACAAGTGCTGGAGGAGGAAATAGAGCCGTGCACCTGGTGATTGAAACCGTGCACCTGGTGATTGAAAACGTGCATCTGGTAACCCAAAAATTCAAATATGGTCCTAAATGCATTTAAGGGTCATTCTGATATTAATGCCCGCTATGGAAACACCCTACTACGGCCCTCTCTCTGTCGGGGGCGACCTGAGTGCATTATGGACACTTTGAAATTTCACGATGGATACTGATTGCTATACAAGCGGTAACCCAAAAACACAAATATGGTCATAAATGCATTTAACGGTCATTCTGATTTTAATGCCCGCTATAGGAGCACCCTACTACGGCCCTCTTTCACTCAGGGCCGTCCTGGGTGCTTTATGGACTGTTTGACAAGTGCTGGAGGAGGAAATAGAGCCGTGCACCTGGTGATTGAAACCGTGCATCTGGTAACCCAAAAACACAAATATGGTCATAAATGCATTTAACGGTCATTCTGATTTTAATGCCCGCTATAGGAGCACCCTACTACGGCCCTCTTTCACTCAGGGCCGTCCTGGGTGCTTTATGGACTGTTTGACAAGTGCTGGAGGAGGAAATAGAGCCGTGCACCTGGTGATTGAAACCGTGCACCTGGTGATTGAAAACGTGCATCTGGTAACCCAAAATTCAAATATGGTCCTAAATGCATTTAAGGGTCATTCTGATATTAATGCCCGCTATGGAAACACCCTACTACGGCCCTCTCTCTGTCGGGGGCGACCTGAGTGCATTATGGACACTTTGAAATTTCACGATGGATACTGATTGCTATACAAGCGGTAACCCAAAAACACAAATATGGTCATAAATGCATTTAACGGTCATTCTGATTTTAATGCCCGCTATAGGAGCACCCTACTACGGCCCTCTTTCACTCAGGGCCGTCCTGGGTGCTTTATGGACTGTTTGACAAGTGCTGGAGGAGGAAATAGAGCCGTGCACCTGGTGATTGAAACCGTGCATCTGGTAACCCAAAAACACAAATATGGTCATAAATGCATTTAACGGTCATTCTGATTTTAATGCCCGCTATAGGAGCACCCTACTACGGCCCTCTTTCACTCAGGGCCGTCCTGGGTGCTTTATGGACTGTTTGACAAGTGCTGGAGGAGGAAATAGAGCCGTGCACCTGGTGATTGAAACCGTGCACCTGGTGATTGAAAACGTGCATCTGGTAACCCAAAAATTCAAATATGGTCCTAAATGCATTTAAGGGTCATTCTGATATTAATGCCCGCTATGGAAACACCCTACTACGGCCCTCTCTCTGTCGGGGGCGACCTGAGTGCATTATGGACACTTTGAAATTTCACGATGGATACTGATTGCTATACAAGCGGTAACCCAAAAACACAAATATGGTCATAAATGCATTTAACGGTCATTCTGATTTTAATGCCCGCTATAGGAGCACCCTACTACGGCCCTCTTTCACTCAGGGCCGTCCTGGGTGCTTTATGGACTGTTTGACAAGTGCTGGAGGAGGAAATAGAGCCGTGCACCTGGTGATTGAAACCGTGCATCTGGTAACCCAAAAACACAAATATGGTCATAAATGCATTTAACGGTCATTCTGATTTTAATGCCCGCTATAGGAGCACCCTACTACGGCCCTCTTTCACTCAGGGCCGTCCTGGGTGCTTTATGGACTGTTTGACAAGTGCTGGAGGAGGAAATAGAGCCGTGCACCTGGTGATTGAAACCGTGCACCTGGTGATTGAAAACGTGCATCTGGTAACCCAAAAATTCAAATATGGTCCTAAATGCATTTAAGGGTCATTCTGATATTAATGCCCGCTATGGAAACACCCTACTACGGCCCTCTCTCTGTCGGGGGCGACCTGAGTGCATTATGGACACTTTGAAATTTCACGATGGATACTGATTGCTATACAAGCGGTAACCCAAAAACACAAATATGGTCATAAATGCATTTAACGGTCATTCTGATTTTAATGCCCGCTATAGGAGCACCCTACTACGGCCCTCTTTCACTCAGGGCCGTCCTGGGTGCTTTATGGACTGTTTGACAAGTGCTGGAGGAGGAAATAGAGCCGTGCACCTGGTGATTGAAACCGTGCATCTGGTAACCCAAAAACACAAATATGGTCATAAATGCATTTAACGGTCATTCTGATTTTAATGCCCGCTATAGGAGCACCCTACTACGGCCCTCTTTCACTCAGGGCCGTCCTGGGTGCTTTATGGACTGTTTGACAAGTGCTGGAGGAGGAAATAGAGCCGTGCACCTGGTGATTGAAACCGTGCACCTGGTGATTGAAAACGTGCATCTGGTAACCCAAAAATTCAAATATGGTCCTAAATGCATTTAAGGGTCATTCTGATATTAATGCCCGCTATGGAAACACCCTACTACGGCCCTCTCTCTGTCGGGGGCGACCTGAGTGCATTATGGACACTTTGAAATTTCACGATGGATACTGATTGCTATACAAGCGGTAACCCAAAAACACAAATATGGTCATAAATGCATTTAACGGTCATTCTGATTTTAATGCCCGCTATAGGAGCACCCTACTACGGCCCTCTTTCACTCAGGGCCGTCCTGGGTGCTTTATGGACTGTTTGACAAGTGCTGGAGGAGGAAATAGAGCCGTGCACCTGGTGATTGAAACCGTGCATCTGGTAACCCAAAAACACAAATATGGTCATAAATGCATTTAACGGTCATTCTGATTTTAATGCCCGCTATAGGAGCACCCTACTACGGCCCTCTTTCACTCAGGGCCGTCCTGGGTGCTTTATGGACTGTTTGACAAGTGCTGGAGGAGGAAATAGAGCCGTGCACCTGGTGATTGAAACCGTGCACCTGGTGATTGAAAACGTGCATCTGGTAACCCAAAAATTCAAATATGGTCCTAAATGCATTTAAGGGTCATTCTGATATTAATGCCCGCTATGGAAACACCCTACTACGGCCCTCTCTCTGTCGGGGGCGACCTGAGTGCATTATGGACACTTTGAAATTTCACGATGGATACTGATTGCTATACAAGCGGTAACCCAAAAACACAAATATGGTCATAAATGCATTTAACGGTCATTCTGATTTTAATGCCCGCTATAGGAGCACCCTACTACGGCCCTCTTTCACTCAGGGCCGTCCTGGGTGCTTTATGGACTGTTTGACAAGTGCTGGAGGAGGAAATAGAGCCGTGCACCTGGTGATTGAAACCGTGCATCTGGTAACCCAAAAACACAAATATGGTCATAAATGCATTTAACGGTCATTCTGATTTTAATGCCCGCTATAGGAGCACCCTACTACGGCCCTCTTTCACTCAGGGCCGTCCTGGGTGCTTTATGGACTGTTTGACAAGTGCTGGAGGAGGAAATAGAGCCGTGCACCTGGTGATTGAAACCGTGCATCTGGTAACCCAAAAACACAAATATGGTCATAAATGCATTTAACGGTCATTCTGATTTTAATGCCCGCTATAGGAGCACCCTACTACGGCCCTCTTTCACTCAGGGCCGTCCTGGGTGCTTTATGGACTGTTTGACAAGTGCTGGAGGAGGAAATAGAGCCGTGCACCTGGTGATTGAAACCGTGCACCTGGTGATTGAAAACGTGCATCTGGTAACCCAAAAATTCAAATATGGTCCTAAATGCATTTAAGGGTCATTCTGATATTAATGCCCGCTATGGAAACACCCTACTACGGCCCTCTCTCTGTCGGGGGCGACCTGAGTGCATTATGGACACTTTGAAATTTCACGATGGATACTGATTGCTATACAAGCGGTAACCCAAAAACACAAATATGGTCATAAATGCATTTAACGGTCATTCTGATTTTAATGCCCGCTATAGGAGCACCCTACTACGGCCCTCTTTCACTCAGGGCCGTCCTGGGTGCTTTATGGACTGTTTGACAAGTGCTGGAGGAGGAAATAGAGCCGTGCACCTGGTGATTGAAACCGTGCATCTGGTAACCCAAAAACACAAATATGGTCATAAATGCATTTAACGGTCATTCTGATTTTAATGCCCGCTATAGGAGCACCCTACTACGGCCCTCTTTCACTCAGGGCCGTCCTGGGTGCTTTATGGACTGTTTGACAAGTGCTGGAGGAGGAAATAGAGCCGTGCACCTGGTGATTGAAACCGTGCATCTGGTAACCCAAAAACACAAATATGGTCATAAATGCATTTAACGGTCATTCTGATTTTAATGCCCGCTATAGGAGCACCCTACTACGGCCCTCTTTCACTCAGGGCCGTCCTGGGTGCTTTATGGACTGTTTGACAAGTGCTGGAGGAGGAAATAGAGCCGTGCACCTGGTGATTGAAACCGTGCACCTGGTGATTGAAAACGTGCATCTGGTAACCCAAAAATTCAAATATGGTCCTAAATGCATTTAAGGGTCATTCTGATATTAATGCCCGCTATGGAAACACCCTACTACGGCCCTCTCTCTGTCGGGGGCGACCTGAGTGCATTATGGACACTTTGAAATTTCACGATGGATACTGATTGCTATACAAGCGGTAACCCAAAAACACAAATATGGTCATAAATGCATTTAACGGTCATTCTGATTTTAATGCCCGCTATAGGAGCACCCTACTACGGCCCTCTTTCACTCAGGGCCGTCCTGGGTGCTTTATGGACTGTTTGACAAGTGCTGGAGGAGGAAATAGAGCCGTGCACCTGGTGATTGAAACCGTGCATCTGGTAACCCAAAAACACAAATATGGTCATAAATGCATTTAACGGTCATTCTGATTTTAATGCCCGCTATAGGAGCACCCTACTACGGCCCTCTTTCACTCAGGGCCGTCCTGGGTGCTTTATGGACTGTTTGACAAGTGCTGGAGGAGGAAATAGAGCCGTGCACCTGGTGATTGAAACCGTGCACCTGGTGATTGAAAACGTGCATCTGGTAACCCAAAAATTCAAATATGGTCCTAAATGCATTTAAGGGTCATTCTGATATTAATGCCCGCTATGGAAACACCCTACTACGGCCCTCTCTCTGTCGGGGGCGACCTGAGTGCATTATGGACACTTTGAAATTTCACGATGGATACTGATTGCTATACAAGCGGTAACCCAAAAACACATATGGTCATAAATGCATTTAACGGTCATTCTGATTTTAATGCCCGCTATAGGAGCACCCTACTACGGCCCTCTTTCACTCAGGGCCGTCCTGGGTGCTTTATGGACTGTTTGACAAGTGCTGGAGGAGGAAATAGAGCCGTGCACCTGGTGATTGAAACCGTGCATCTGGTAACCCAAAAACACAAATATGGTCATAAATGCATTTAACGGTCATTCTGATTTTAATGCCCGCTATAGGAGCACCCTACTACGGCCCTCTTTCACTCAGGGCCGTCCTGGGTGCTTTATGGACTGTTTGACAAGTGCTGGAGGAGGAAATAGAGCCGTGCACCTGGTGATTGAAACCGTGCATCTGGTAACCCAAAAACACAAATATGGTCATAAATGCATTTAACGGTCATTCTGATTTTAATGCCCGCTATAGGAGCACCCTACTACGGCCCTCTTTCACTCAGGGCCGTCCTGGGTGCTTTATGGACTGTTTGACAAGTGCTGGAGGAGGAAATAGAGCCGTGCACCTGGTGATTGAAACCGTGCACCTGGTGATTGAAAACGTGCATCTGGTAACCCAAAAATTCAAATATGGTCCTAAATGCATTTAAGGGTCATTCTGATATTAATGCCCGCTATGGAAACACCCTACTACGGCCCTCTCTCTGTCGGGGGCGACCTGAGTGCATTATGGACACTTTGAAATTTCACGATGGATACTGATTGCTATACAAGCGGTAACCCAAAAACACAAATATGGTCATAAATGCATTTAACGGTCATTCTGATTTTAATGCCCGCTATAGGAGCACCCTACTACGGCCCTCTTTCACTCAGGGCCGTCCTGGGTGCTTTATGGACTGTTTGACAAGTGCTGGAGGAGGAAATAGAGCCGTGCACCTGGTGATTGAAACCGTGCATCTGGTAACCCAAAAACACAAATATGGTCATAAATGCATTTAACGGTCATTCTGATTTTAATGCCCGCTATAGGAGCACCCTACTACGGCCCTCTTTCACTCAGGGCCGTCCTGGGTGCTTTATGGACTGTTTGACAAGTGCTGGAGGAGGAAATAGAGCCGTGCACCTGGTGATTGAAACCGTGCACCTGGTGATTGAAAACGTGCATCTGGTAACCCAAAAATTCAAATATGGTCCTAAATGCATTTAAGGGTCATTCTGATATTAATGCCCGCTATGGAAACACCCTACTACGGCCCTCTCTCTGTCGGGGGCGACCTGAGTGCATTATGGACACTTTGAAATTTCACGATGGATACTGATTGCTATACAAGCGGTAACCCAAAAACACAAATATGGTCATAAATGCATTTAACGGTCATTCTGATTTTAATGCCCGCTATAGGAGCACCCTACTACGGCCCTCTTTCACTCAGGGCCGTCCTGGGTGCTTTATGGACTGTTTGACAAGTGCTGGAGGAGGAAATAGAGCCGTGCACCTGGTGATTGAAACCGTGCATCTGGTAACCCAAAAACACAAATATGGTCATAAATGCATTTAACGGTCATTCTGATTTTAATGCCCGCTATAGGAGCACCCTACTACGGCCCTCTTTCACTCAGGGCCGTCCTGGGTGCTTTATGGACTGTTTGACAAGTGCTGGAGGAGGAAATAGAGCCGTGCACCTGGTGATTGAAACCGTGCATCTGGTAACCCAAAAACACAAATATGGTCATAAATGCATTTAACGGTCATTCTGATTTTAATGCCCGCTATAGGAGCACCCTACTACGGCCCTCTTTCACTCAGGGCCGTCCTGGGTGCTTTATGGACTGTTTGACAAGTGCTGGAGGAGGAAATAGAGCCGTGCACCTGGTGATTGAAACCGTGCACCTGGTGATTGAAAACGTGCATCTGGTAACCCAAAAATTCAAATATGGTCCTAAATGCATTTAAGGGTCATTCTGATATTAATGCCCGCTATGGAAACACCCTACTACGGCCCTCTCTCTGTCGGGGGCGACCTGAGTGCATTATGGACACTTTGAAATTTCACGATGGATACTGATTGCTATACAAGCGGTAACCCAAAAACACAAATATGGTCATAAATGCATTTAACGGTCATTCTGATTTTAATGCCCGCTATAGGAGCACCCTACTACGGCCCTCTTTCACTCAGGGCCGTCCTGGGTGCTTTATGGACTGTTTGACAAGTGCTGGAGGAGGAAATAGAGCCGTGCACCTGGTGATTGAAACCGTGCATCTGGTAACCCAAAAACACAAATATGGTCATAAATGCATTTAACGGTCATTCTGATTTTAATGCCCGCTATAGGAGCACCCTACTACGGCCCTCTTTCACTCAGGGCCGTCCTGGGTGCTTTATGGACTGTTTGACAAGTGCTGGAGGAGGAAATAGAGCCGTGCACCTGGTGATTGAAACCGTGCACCTGGTGATTGAAAACGTGCATCTGGTAACCCAAAAATTCAAATATGGTCCTAAATGCATTTAAGGGTCATTCTGATATTAATGCCCGCTATGGAAACACCCTACTACGGCCCTCTCTCTGTCGGGGGCGACCTGAGTGCATTATGGACACTTTGAAATTTCACGATGGATACTGATTGCTATACAAGCGGTAACCCAAAAACACAAATATGGTCATAAATGCATTTAACGGTCATTCTGATTTTAATGCCCGCTATAGGAGCACCCTACTACGGCCCTCTTTCACTCAGGGCCGTCCTGGGTGCTTTATGGACTGTTTGACAAGTGCTGGAGGAGGAAATAGAGCCGTGCACCTGGTGATTGAAACCGTGCACCTGGTGATTGAAAACGTGCATCTGGTAACCCAAAAACAAATATGGTCATAAATGCATTTAACGGTCATTCTGATTTTAATGCCCGCTATGGAACCCCTACTACGGCCCTCTTTCACTCAGGGCCGTCCTGGGTGCTTTATGGACTGTTTGACAAGTGCAGGATGGATACTGATTGCTATACAAGCGGTAACCCAAAAACACAAATATGGTCATAAATGCATTTAACGGTCATTCTGATTTTAATGCCCGCTATAGGAGCACCCTACTACGGCCCTCTTTCACTCAGGGCCGTCCTGGGTGCTTTATGGACTGTTTGACAAGTGCTGGAGGAGGAAATAGAGCCGTGCACCTGGTGATTGAAACCGTGCACCTGGTGATTGAAAACGTGCATCTGGTAACCCAAAAATTCAAATATGGTCCTAAATGCATTTAAGGGTCATTCTGATATTAATGCCCGCTATGGAAACACCCTACTACGGCCCTCTCTCTGTCGGGGGCGACCTGAGTGCATTATGGACACTTTGAAATTTCACGATGGATACTGATTGCTATACAAGCGGTAACCCAAAAACACAAATATGGTCATAAATGCATTTAACGGTCATTCTGATTTTAATGCCCGCTATAGGAGCACCCTACTACGGCCCTCTTTCACTCAGGGCCGTCCTGGGTGCTTTATGGACTGTTTGACAAGTGCTGGAGGAGGAAATAGAGCCGTGCACCTGGTGATTGAAACCGTGCATCTGGTAACCCAAAAACACAAATATGGTCATAAATGCATTTAACGGTCATTCTGATTTTAATGCCCGCTATAGGAGCACCCTACTACGGCCCTCTTTCACTCAGGGCCGTCCTGGGTGCTTTATGGACTGTTTGACAAGTGCTGGAGGAGGAAATAGAGCCGTGCACCTGGTGATTGAAACCGTGCACCTGGTGATTGAAAACGTGCATCTGGTAACCCAAAAATTCAAATATGGTCCTAAATGCATTTAAGGGTCATTCTGATATTAATGCCCGCTATGGAAACACCCTACTACGGCCCTCTCTCTGTCGGGGGCGACCTGAGTGCATTATGGACACTTTGAAATTTCACGATGGATACTGATTGCTATACAAGCGGTAACCCAAAAACACAAATATGGTCATAAATGCATTTAACGGTCATTCTGATTTTAATGCCCGCTATAGGAGCACCCTACTACGGCCCTCTTTCACTCAGGGCCGTCCTGGGTGCTTTATGGACTGTTTGACAAGTGCTGGAGGAGGAAATAGAGCCGTGCACCTGGTGATTGAAACCGTGCATCTGGTAACCCAAAAACACAAATATGGTCATAAATGCATTTAACGGTCATTCTGATTTTAATGCCCGCTATAGGAGCACCCTACTACGGCCCTCTTTCACTCAGGGCCGTCCTGGGTGCTTTATGGACTGTTTGACAAGTGCTGGAGGAGGAAATAGAGCCGTGCACCTGGTGATTGAAACCGTGCACCTGGTGATTGAAAACGTGCATCTGGTAACCCAAAAATTCAAATATGGTCCTAAATGCATTTAAGGGTCATTCTGATATTAATGCCCGCTATGGAAACACCCTACTACGGCCCTCTCTCTGTCGGGGGCGACCTGAGTGCATTATGGACACTTTGAAATTTCACGATGGATACTGATTGCTATACAAGCGGTAACCCAAAAACACAAATATGGTCATAAATGCATTTAACGGTCATTCTGATTTTAATGCCCGCTATAGGAGCACCCTACTACGGCCCTCTTTCACTCAGGGCCGTCCTGGGTGCTTTATGGACTGTTTGACAAGTGCTGGAGGAGGAAATAGAGCCGTGCACCTGGTGATTGAAACCGTGCATCTGGTAACCCAAAAACACAAATATGGTCATAAATGCATTTAACGGTCATTCTGATTTTAATGCCCGCTATAGGAGCACCCTACTACGGCCCTCTTTCACTCAGGGCCGTCCTGGGTGCTTTATGGACTGTTTGACAAGTGCTGGAGGAGGAAATAGAGCCGTGCACCTGGTGATTGAAACCGTGCACCTGGTGATTGAAAACGTGCATCTGGTAACCCAAAAATTCAAATATGGTCCTAAATGCATTTAAGGGTCATTCTGATATTAATGCCCGCTATGGAAACACCCTACTACGGCCCTCTCTCTGTCGGGGGCGACCTGAGTGCATTATGGACACTTTGAAATTTCACGATGGATACTGATTGCTATACAAGCGGTAACCCAAAAACACAAATATGGTCATAAATGCATTTAACGGTCATTCTGATTTTAATGCCCGCTATAGGAGCACCCTACTACGGCCCTCTTTCACTCAGGGCCGTCCTGGGTGCTTTATGGACTGTTTGACAAGTGCTGGAGGAGGAAATAGAGCCGTGCACCTGGTGATTGAAACCGTGCATCTGGTAACCCAAAAACACAAATATGGTCATAAATGCATTTAACGGTCATTCTGATTTTAATGCCCGCTATAGGAGCACCCTACTACGGCCCTCTTTCACTCAGGGCCGTCCTGGGTGCTTTATGGACTGTTTGACAAGTGCTGGAGGAGGAAATAGAGCCGTGCACCTGGTGATTGAAACCGTGCATCTGGTAACCCAAAAACACAAATATGGTCATAAATGCATTTAACGGTCATTCTGATTTTAATGCCCGCTATAGGAGCACCCTACTACGGCCCTCTTTCACTCAGGGCCGTCCTGGGTGCTTTATGGACTGTTTGACAAGTGCTGGAGGAGGAAATAGAGCCGTGCACCTGGTGATTGAAACCGTGCACCTGGTGATTGAAAACGTGCATCTGGTAACCCAAAAATTCAAATATGGTCCTAAATGCATTTAAGGGTCATTCTGATATTAATGCCCGCTATGGAAACACCCTACTACGGCCCTCTCTCTGTCGGGGGCGACCTGAGTGCATTATGGACACTTTGAAATTTCACGATGGATACTGATTGCTATACAAGCGGTAACCCAAAAACACAAATATGGTCATAAATGCATTTAACGGTCATTCTGATTTTAATGCCCGCTATAGGAGCACCCTACTACGGCCCTCTTTCACTCAGGGCCGTCCTGGGTGCTTTATGGACTGTTTGACAAGTGCTGGAGGAGGAAATAGAGCCGTGCACCTGGTGATTGAAACCGTGCATCTGGTAACCCAAAAACACAAATATGGTCATAAATGCATTTAACGGTCATTCTGATTTTAATGCCCGCTATAGGAGCACCCTACTACGGCCCTCTTTCACTCAGGGCCGTCCTGGGTGCTTTATGGACTGTTTGACAAGTGCTGGAGGAGGAAATAGAGCCGTGCACCTGGTGATTGAAACCGTGCACCTGGTGATTGAAAACGTGCATCTGGTAACCCAAAAATTCAAATATGGTCCTAAATGCATTTAAGGGTCATTCTGATATTAATGCCCGCTATGGAAACACCCTACTACGGCCCTCTCTCTGTCGGGGGCGACCTGAGTGCATTATGGACACTTTGAAATTTCACGATGGATACTGATTGCTATACAAGCGGTAACCCAAAACACACAAATATGGTCATAAATGCATTTAACGGTCATTCTGATTTTAATGCCCGCTATAGGAGCACCCTACTACGGCCCTCTTTCACTCAGGGCCGTCCTGGGTGCTTTATGGACTGTTTGACAAGTGCTGGAGGAGGAAATAGAGCCGTGCACCTGGTGATTGAAACCGTGCATCTGGTAACCCAAAAACACAATATGGTCATAAATGCATTTAACGGTCATTCTGATTTTAATGCCCGCTATAGGAGCACCCTACTACGGCCCTCTTTCACTCAGGGCCGTCCTGGGTGCTTTATGGACTGTTGACAAGTGCTGGAGGAGGAAATAGAGCCGTGCACCTGGTGATTGAAACCGTGCATCTGGTAACCCAAAAACACAAATATGGTCATAAATGCATTTAACGGTCATTCTGATTTTAATGCCCGCTATAGGAGCACCCTACTACGGCCCTCTTTCACTCAGGGCCGTCCTGGGTGCTTTATGGACTGTTTGACAAGTGCTGGAGGAGGAAATAGAGCCGTGCACCTGGTGATTGAAACCGTGCACCTGGTGATTGAAAACGTGCATCTGGTAACCCAAAAATTCAAATATGGTCCTAAATGCATTTAAGGGTCATTCTGATATTAATGCCCGCTATGGAAACACCCTACTACGGCCCTCTCTCTGTCGGGGGCGACCTGAGTGCATTATGGACACTTTGAAATTTCACGATGGATACTGATTGCTATACAAGCGGTAACCCAAAACACAAATATGGTCATAAATGCATTTAACGGTCATTCTGATTTTAATGCCCGCTATAGGAGCACCCTACTACGGCCCTCTTTCACTCAGGGCCGTCCTGGTGCTTTATGGACTGTTTGACAAGTGCTGGAGGAGGAAATAGAGCCGTGCACCTGGTGATTGAAACCGTGCATCTGGTAACCCAAAAACACAAATATGGTCATAAATGCATTTAACGGTCATTCTGATTTTAATGCCCGCTATAGGAGCACCCTACTACGGCCCTCTTTCACTCAGGGCCGTCCTGGGTGCTTTATGGACTGTTTGACAAGTGCTGGAGGAGGAAATAGAGCCGTGCACCTGGTGATTGAAACCGTGCACCTGGTGATTGAAAACGTGCATCTGGTAACCCAAAAATTCAAATATGGTCCTAAATGCATTTAAGGGTCATTCTGATATTAATGCCCGCTATGGAAACACCTACTACGGCCCTCTCTCTGTCGGGGGCGACCTGAGTGCATTATGGACACTTTGAAATTTCACGATGGATACTGATTGATACAAGCGGTAACCCAAAAAACACAAATATGGTCATAAATGCATTTAACGGTCATTCTGATTTTAATGCCCGCTATAGGAGCACCCTACTACGGCCCTCTTTCACTCAGGGCCGTCTGGGTGCTTTATGGACTGTTTGACAAGTGCTGGAGGAGGAAATAGAGCCGTGCACCTGGTGATTGAAACCGTGCATCTGGTAACCCAAAAACACAAATATGGTCATAAATGCATTTAACGGTCATTCTGATTTAATGCCGCTATAGGAGCACCCTACTACGGCCCTCTTTCTCAGGGCCGTCCTGGGTGCTTTATGGACTGTTGACAAGTGTGGAGGAGGAGGAAATAGAGCCGCACCTGGTGATTGAAACCGTGCACCTGGTGATTGAAAAACGTGCATCTGGTAACCAAAAATTCAAATATGGTCCTAAATGCATTTAAGGGCATTCTGATATAATGCCCGCTATGGA
>NW_022262436.1:7500-32719 GCF_002021735.2 Oncorhynchus kisutch
GCCGTCCTGGGTGCTTTATGGACTGTTTGACAAGTGCTGGAGGAGGAAATAGAGCCGTGCACCTGGTGATTGAAACCGTGCATCTGGTAACCCAAAAACACAAATATGGTCATAAATGCATTTAACGGTCATTCTGATTTTAATGCCCGCTATAGGAGCACCCTACTACGGCCCTCTTTCACTCAGGGCCGTCCTGGGTGCTTTATGGACTGTTTGACAAGTGCTGGAGGAGGAAATAGAGCCGTGCACCTGGTGATTGAAACCGTGCACCTGGTGATTGAAAACGTGCATCTGGTAACCCAAAAATTCAAATATGGTCCTAAATGCATTTAAGGGTCATTCTGATATTAATGCCCGCTATGGAAACACCCTACTACTACGGCCCTCTCTCTGTCGGGGGCGACCTGAGTGCATTATGGACACTTTGAAATTTCACGATGGATACTGATTGCTATACAAGCGGTAACCCAAAAACACAAATATGGTCATAAATGCATTTAACGGTCATTCTGATTTTAATGCCCGCTATAGGAGCACCCTACTACGGCCCTCTTTCACTCAGGGCCGTCCTGGGTGCTTTATGGACTGTTTGACAAGTGCTGGAGGAGGAAATAGAGCCGTGCACCTGGTGATTGAAACCGTGCATCTGGTAACCCAAAAACACAAATATGGTCATAAATGCATTTAACGGTCATTCTGATTTTAATGCCCGCTATAGGAGCACCCTACTACGGCCCTCTTTCACTCAGGGCCGTCCTGGGTGCTTTATGGACTGTTTGACAAGTGCTGGAGGAGGAAATAGAGCCGTGCACCTGGTGATTGAAACCGTGCACCTGGTGATTGAAAACGTGCATCTGGTAACCCAAAAATTCAAATATGGTCCTAAATGCATTTAAGGGTCATTCTGATATTAATGCCCGCTATGGAAACACCCTACTACGGCCCTCTCTCTGTCGGGGGCGACCTGAGTGCATTATGGACACTTTGAAATTTCACGATGGATACTGATTGCTATAACAAGCGTTAACCCAAAAACACAAATATAGGTCATAAATGCATTTAACGGTCATTCTGAGTTTAATGCCCGCTATAGGAGCACCCTACTACGGCCCTCTTTCACTCAGGGCCGTCCTGGGTGCTTTATTGGACTGTTTGACAAGTGCTGGAGGAGGGAAATAGAGCCGTGCACCTGGTGATTGAAACCGTGCACCTGGTGATTGAAAACGTGCATCTGGTAACCCCAAAAATTCAAATATGGTCCTAAATGCATTTAAGGGTCATTCTGATATTAATGCCCGCTATGGAAACACCCTACTACGGCCCTCTCTCTCTGTCGGGGGGGCGACCTGAGTGCATTAGGACAACTTTGAAATTCACGATGGATACTGATTGCTATACAAGCGGTAACCCAAAAACACAAATATTGTCATAAATGCATTAAACGGTCATTCTGATTTAATGCCCGCTATAGGAGCACCCTACTACGGCCCTCTTTCACTCAGGGCCGTCCTGGGTGCTTTATGGACTGTTTGACAAGTGCTGGAGGAGGAAATAGAGCCGTGCACCTGGTGATTGAACCGTGCACCTGGTGATTGAAAACGTGCATCTGGTAACCCAAAAATTCAAATATGGTCCTAAATGCATTTAAGGGTCATTCTTGATATTAATGCCCGCTATGGAAACACCCCTACTACGGCCCTCTCTCTGTCGGGGGCGACCTGAGTGCATTATGGACACTTTGAAATTTCACGATGGATACTGATTGCTATACAAGCGGTAACCCAAAAACACAAATATGGTCATAAATGCATTTAACGGTCATTCTGATTTAATGCCCGCTATAGGAGCACCCTACTACTGCCCTCTTTCACTCAGGGCCGTCCTGGGTGCTTTAATGGACTGTTTGACAAGTGCTGGAGGAGGAAATAGAGCCGTGCACCTGGTGATTGAAAACCGTGCATCTGGTAACCCAAAAACACAAATATGGTCATAAATGCATTTAAATAACGGTCATTCTGATTTTAATGCCCGCTATAGGAGCACCCTACTACGGCCCTCTTTCACTCAGGGCCGTCCTGGTGCTTTATGGACTGTTTGACAAGTGCTGGAGGAGGAAATAGAGCCGTGCACCTGGTGATTGAAACCGTGCATCTGGTAACCCAAAAACACAAATATGGTCATAAATGCATTTAACGGTCATTCTGAATTTTAATGCCCGCTATAGGGAGCACCCTACTACGGCCCTCTTTCACTCAGGGCCGTCCTGGGTGCTTTAATGGACTGTTTGACAAGTGCTGGAGGAGGAAATAGAGCCGTGCACCTGGTGATTGAAACCGTGCACCTGGTGATTGAAAACGTGCATCTGGTAACCCAAAAATTCAAATATGGTCCTAAATGCATTTAAGGGTCATTCTGATATTAATGCCCGCTATGGAAACACCCTACTACGGCCCTCTCTCTGTCGGGGGCGACCTGAGTGCATTATGGACACTTTGAAATTTCACGATGGATACTGATTGCTATACAAGCGGTAACCCAAAAACACAAATATGGTCATAAATGCATTTAACGGTCATTCTGATTTTAATGCCCGCTATAGGAGCACCCTACTACGGCCCTCTTTCACTCAGGGCCGTCCTGGGTGCTTTATGGACTGTTTGACAAGTGCTGGAGGAGGAAATAGAGCCGTGCACCTGGTGATTGAAACCGTGCATCTGGTAACCCAAAAACACAAATATGGTCATAAATGCATTTAACGGTCATTCTGATTTTAATGCCCGCTATAGGAGCACCCTACTACGGCCCTCTTTCACTCAGGGCCGTCCTGGGTGCTTTATGGACTGTTTGACAAGTGCTGGAGGAGGAAATAGAGCCGTGCACCTGGTGATTGAAACCGTGCATCTGGTAACCCAAAAACACAAATATGGTCATAAATGCATTTAACGGTCATTCTGATTTTAATGCCCGCTATAGGAGCACCCTACTACGGCCCTCTTTCACTCAGGGCCGTCCTGGGTGCTTTATGGACTGTTTGACAAGTGCTGGAGGAGGAAATAGAGCCGTGCACCTGGTGATTGAAACCGTGCACCTGGTGATTGAAAACGTGCATCTGGTAACCCAAAAATTCAAATATGGTCCTAAATGCATTTAAGGGTCATTCTGATATTAATGCCCGCTATGGAAACACCCTACTACGGCCCTCTCTCTGTCGGGGGCGACCTGAGTGCATTATGGACACTTTGAAATTTCACGATGGATACTGATTGCTATACAAGCGGTAACCCAAAAACACAAATATGGTCATAAATGCATTTAACGGTCATTCTGATTTTAATGCCCGCTATAGGAGCACCCTACTACGGCCCTCTTTCACTCAGGGCCGTCCTGGGTGCTTTATGGACTGTTTGACAAGTGCTGGAGGAGGAAATAGAGCCGTGCACCTGGTGATTGAAACCGTGCACCTGGTGATTGAAAACGTGCATCTGGTAACCCAAAAATTCAAATATGGTCCTAAATGCATTTAAGGGTCATTCTGATATTAATGCCCGCTATGGAAACACCCTACTACGGCCCTCTCTCTGTCGGGGGCGACCTGAGTGCATTATGGACACTTTGAAATTTCACGATGGATACTGATTGCTATACAAGCGGTAACCCAAAAACACAAATATGGTCATAAATGCATTTAACGGTCATTCTGATTTTAATGCCCGCTATAGGAGCACCCTACTACGGCCCTCTTTCACTCAGGGCCGTCCTGGGTGCTTTATGGACTGTTTGACAAGTGCTGGAGGAGGAAATAGAGCCGTGCACCTGGTGATTGAAACCGTGCATCTGGTAACCCAAAAACACAAATATGGTCATAAATGCATTTAACGGTCATTCTGATTTTAATGCCCGCTATAGGAGCACCCTACTACGGCCCTCTTTCACTCAGGGCCGTCCTGGGTGCTTTATGGACTGTTTGACAAGTGCTGGAGGAGGAAATAGAGCCGTGCACCTGGTGATTGAAACCGTGCACCTGGTGATTGAAAACGTGCATCTGGTAACCCAAAAATTCAAATATGGTCCTAAATGCATTTAAGGGTCATTCTGATATTAATGCCCGCTATGGAAACACCCTACTACGGCCCTCTCTCTGTCGGGGGCGACCTGAGTGCATTATGGACACTTTGAAATTTCACGATGGATACTGATTGCTATACAAGCGGTAACCCAAAAACACAAATATGGTCATAAATGCATTTAACGGTCATTCTGATTTTAATGCCCGCTATAGGAGCACCCTACTACGGCCCTCTTTCACTCAGGGCCGTCCTGGGTGCTTTATGGACTGTTTGACAAGTGCTGGAGGAGGAAATAGAGCCGTGCACCTGGTGATTGAAACCGTGCATCTGGTAACCCAAAAACACAAATATGGTCATAAATGCATTTAACGGTCATTCTGATTTTAATGCCCGCTATAGGAGCACCCTACTACGGCCCTCTTTCACTCAGGGCCGTCCTGGGTGCTTTATGGACTGTTTGACAAGTGCTGGAGGAGGAAATAGAGCCGTGCACCTGGTGATTGAAACCGTGCACCTGGTGATTGAAAACGTGCATCTGGTAACCCAAAAATTCAAATATGGTCCTAAATGCATTTAAGGGTCATTCTGATATTAATGCCCGCTATGGAAACACCCTACTACGGCCCTCTCTCTGTCGGGGGCGACCTGAGTGCATTATGGACACTTTGAAATTTCACGATGGATACTGATTGCTATACAAGCGGTAACCCAAAAACACAAATATGGTCATAAATGCATTTAACGGTCATTCTGATTTTAATGCCCGCTATAGGAGCACCCTACTACGGCCCTCTTTCACTCAGGGCCGTCCTGGGTGCTTTATGGACTGTTTGACAAGTGCTGGAGGAGGAAATAGAGCCGTGCACCTGGTGATTGAAACCGTGCATCTGGTAACCCAAAAACACAAATATGGTCATAAATGCATTTAACGGTCATTCTGATTTTAATGCCCGCTATAGGAGCACCCTACTACGGCCCTCTTTCACTCAGGGCCGTCCTGGGTGCTTTATGGACTGTTTGACAAGTGCTGGAGGAGGAAATAGAGCCGTGCACCTGGTGATTGAAACCGTGCACCTGGTGATTGAAAACGTGCATCTGGTAACCCAAAAATTCAAATATGGTCCTAAATGCATTTAAGGGTCATTCTGATATTAATGCCCGCTATGGAAACACCCTACTACGGCCCTCTCTCTGTCGGGGGCGACCTGAGTGCATTATGGACACTTTGAAATTTCACGATGGATACTGATTGCTATACAAGCGGTAACCCAAAAACACAAATATGGTCATAAATGCATTTAACGGTCATTCTGATTTTAATGCCCGCTATAGGAGCACCCTACTACGGCCCTCTTTCACTCAGGGCCGTCCTGGGTGCTTTATGGACTGTTTGACAAGTGCTGGAGGAGGAAATAGAGCCGTGCACCTGGTGATTGAAACCGTGCATCTGGTAACCCAAAAACACAAATATGGTCATAAATGCATTTAACGGTCATTCTGATTTTAATGCCCGCTATAGGAGCACCCTACTACGGCCCTCTTTCACTCAGGGCCGTCCTGGGTGCTTTATGGACTGTTTGACAAGTGCTGGAGGAGGAAATAGAGCCGTGCACCTGGTGATTGAAACCGTGCACCTGGTGATTGAAAACGTGCATCTGGTAACCCAAAAATTCAAATATGGTCCTAAATGCATTTAAGGGTCATTCTGATATTAATGCCCGCTATGGAAACACCCTACTACGGCCCTCTCTCTGTCGGGGGCGACCTGAGTGCATTATGGACACTTTGAAATTTCACGATGGATACTGATTGCTATACAAGCGGTAACCCAAAAACACAAATATGGTCATAAATGCATTTAACGGTCATTCTGATTTTAATGCCCGCTATAGGAGCACCCTACTACGGCCCTCTTTCACTCAGGGCCGTCCTGGGTGCTTTATGGACTGTTTGACAAGTGCTGGAGGAGGAAATAGAGCCGTGCACCTGGTGATTGAAACCGTGCATCTGGTAACCCAAAAACACAAATATGGTCATAAATGCATTTAACGGTCATTCTGATTTTAATGCCCGCTATAGGAGCACCCTACTACGGCCCTCTTTCACTCAGGGCCGTCCTGGGTGCTTTATGGACTGTTTGACAAGTGCTGGAGGAGGAAATAGAGCCGTGCACCTGGTGATTGAAACCGTGCACCTGGTGATTGAAAACGTGCATCTGGTAACCCAAAAATTCAAATATGGTCCTAAATGCATTTAAGGGTCATTCTGATATTAATGCCCGCTATGGAAACACCCTACTACGGCCCTCTCTCTGTCGGGGGCGACCTGAGTGCATTATGGACACTTTGAAATTTCACGATGGATACTGATTGCTATACAAGCGGTAACCCAAAAACACAAATATGGTCATAAATGCATTTAACGGTCATTCTGATTTTAATGCCCGCTATAGGAGCACCCTACTACGGCCCTCTTTCACTCAGGGCCGTCCTGGGTGCTTTATGGACTGTTTGACAAGTGCTGGAGGAGGAAATAGAGCCGTGCACCTGGTGATTGAAACCGTGCATCTGGTAACCCAAAAACACAAATATGGTCATAAATGCATTTAACGGTCATTCTGATTTTAATGCCCGCTATAGGAGCACCCTACTACGGCCCTCTTTCACTCAGGGCCGTCCTGGGTGCTTTATGGACTGTTTGACAAGTGCTGGAGGAGGAAATAGAGCCGTGCACCTGGTGATTGAAACCGTGCACCTGGTGATTGAAAACGTGCATCTGGTAACCCAAAAATTCAAATATGGTCCTAAATGCATTTAAGGGTCATTCTGATATTAATGCCCGCTATGGAAACACCCTACTACGGCCCTCTCTCTGTCGGGGGCGACCTGAGTGCATTATGGACACTTTGAAATTTCACGATGGATACTGATTGCTATACAAGCGGTAACCCAAAAACACAAATATGGTCATAAATGCATTTAACGGTCATTCTGATTTTAATGCCCGCTATAGGAGCACCCTACTACGGCCCTCTTTCACTCAGGGCCGTCCTGGGTGCTTTATGGACTGTTTGACAAGTGCTGGAGGAGGAAATAGAGCCGTGCACCTGGTGATTGAAACCGTGCATCTGGTAACCCAAAAACACAAATATGGTCATAAATGCATTTAACGGTCATTCTGATTTTAATGCCCGCTATAGGAGCACCCTACTACGGCCCTCTTTCACTCAGGGCCGTCCTGGGTGCTTTATGGACTGTTTGACAAGTGCTGGAGGAGGAAATAGAGCCGTGCACCTGGTGATTGAAACCGTGCATCTGGTAACCCAAAAACACAAATATGGTCATAAATGCATTTAACGGTCATTCTGATTTTAATGCCCGCTATAGGAGCACCCTACTACGGCCCTCTTTCACTCAGGGCCGTCCTGGGTGCTTTATGGACTGTTTGACAAGTGCTGGAGGAGGAAATAGAGCCGTGCACCTGGTGATTGAAACCGTGCATCTGGTAACCCAAAAACACAAATATGGTCATAAATGCATTTAACGGTCATTCTGATTTTAATGCCCGCTATAGGAGCACCCTACTACGGCCCTCTTTCACTCAGGGCCGTCCTGGGTGCTTTATGGACTGTTTGACAAGTGCTGGAGGAGGAAATAGAGCCGTGCACCTGGTGATTGAAACCGTGCACCTGGTGATTGAAAACGTGCATCTGGTAACCCAAAAATTCAAATATGGTCCTAAATGCATTTAAGGGTCATTCTGATATTAATGCCCGCTATGGAAACACCCTACTACGGCCCTCTCTCTGTCGGGGGCGACCTGAGTGCATTATGGACACTTTGAAATTTCACGATGGATACTGATTGCTATACAAGCGGTAACCCAAAAACACAAATATGGTCATAAATGCATTTAACGGTCATTCTGATTTTAATGCCCGCTATAGGAGCACCCTACTACGGCCCTCTTTCACTCAGGGCCGTCCTGGGTGCTTTATGGACTGTTTGACAAGTGCTGGAGGAGGAAATAGAGCCGTGCACCTGGTGATTGAAACCGTGCATCTGGTAACCCAAAAACACAAATATGGTCATAAATGCATTTAACGGTCATTCTGATTTTAATGCCCGCTATAGGAGCACCCTACTACGGCCCTCTTTCACTCAGGGCCGTCCTGGGTGCTTTATGGACTGTTTGACAAGTGCTGGAGGAGGAAATAGAGCCGTGCACCTGGTGATTGAAACCGTGCATCTGGTAACCCAAAAACACAAATATGGTCATAAATGCATTTAACGGTCATTCTGATTTTAATGCCCGCTATAGGAGCACCCTACTACGGCCCTCTTTCACTCAGGGCCGTCCTGGGTGCTTTATGGACTGTTTGACAAGTGCTGGAGGAGGAAATAGAGCCGTGCACCTGGTGATTGAAACCGTGCACCTGGTGATTGAAAACGTGCATCTGGTAACCCAAAAATTCAAATATGGTCCTAAATGCATTTAAGGGTCATTCTGATATTAATGCCCGCTATGGAAACACCCTACTACGGCCCTCTCTCTGTCGGGGGCGACCTGAGTGCATTATGGACACTTTGAAATTTCACGATGGATACTGATTGCTATACAAGCGGTAACCCAAAAACACAAATATGGTCATAAATGCATTTAACGGTCATTCTGATTTTAATGCCCGCTATAGGAGCACCCTACTACGGCCCTCTTTCACTCAGGGCCGTCCTGGGTGCTTTATGGACTGTTTGACAAGTGCTGGAGGAGGAAATAGAGCCGTGCACCTGGTGATTGAAACCGTGCATCTGGTAACCCAAAAACACAAATATGGTCATAAATGCATTTAACGGTCATTCTGATTTTAATGCCCGCTATAGGAGCACCCTACTACGGCCCTCTTTCACTCAGGGCCGTCCTGGGTGCTTTATGGACTGTTTGACAAGTGCTGGAGGAGGAAATAGAGCCGTGCACCTGGTGATTGAAACCGTGCACCTGGTGATTGAAAACGTGCATCTGGTAACCCAAAAATTCAAATATGGTCCTAAATGCATTTAAGGGTCATTCTGATATTAATGCCCGCTATGGAAACACCCTACTACGGCCCTCTCTCTGTCGGGGGCGACCTGAGTGCATTATGGACACTTTGAAATTTCACGATGGATACTGATTGCTATACAAGCGGTAACCCAAAAACACAAATATGGTCATAAATGCATTTAACGGTCATTCTGATTTTAATGCCCGCTATAGGAGCACCCTACTACGGCCCTCTTTCACTCAGGGCCGTCCTGGGTGCTTTATGGACTGTTTGACAAGTGCTGGAGGAGGAAATAGAGCCGTGCACCTGGTGATTGAAACCGTGCATCTGGTAACCCAAAAACACAAATATGGTCATAAATGCATTTAACGGTCATTCTGATTTTAATGCCCGCTATAGGAGCACCCTACTACGGCCCTCTTTCACTCAGGGCCGTCCTGGGTGCTTTATGGACTGTTTGACAAGTGCTGGAGGAGGAAATAGAGCCGTGCACCTGGTGATTGAAACCGTGCACCTGGTGATTGAAAACGTGCATCTGGTAACCCAAAAATTCAAATATGGTCCTAAATGCATTTAAGGGTCATTCTGATATTAATGCCCGCTATGGAAACACCCTACTACGGCCCTCTCTCTGTCGGGGGCGACCTGAGTGCATTATGGACACTTTGAAATTTCACGATGGATACTGATTGCTATACAAGCGGTAACCCAAAAACACAAATATGGTCATAAATGCATTTAACGGTCATTCTGATTTTAATGCCCGCTATAGGAGCACCCTACTACGGCCCTCTTTCACTCAGGGCCGTCCTGGGTGCTTTATGGACTGTTTGACAAGTGCTGGAGGAGGAAATAGAGCCGTGCACCTGGTGATTGAAACCGTGCACCTGGTGATTGAAAACGTGCATCTGGTAACCCAAAATTCAAATATGGTCATAAATGCATTTAACGGTCATTCTGATTTTAATGCCCGCTATGGAACACCCTACTACGGCCCTCTCTCTGTCGGGGCGTCCTGAGTGCATTATGGACACTTTGAAATTTCACGATGGATACTGATTGCTATACAAGCGGTAACCCAAAAACACAAATATGGTCATAAATGCATTTAACGGTCATTCTGATTTTAATGCCCGCTATAGGAGCACCCTACTACGGCCCTCTTTCACTCAGGGCCGTCCTGGGTGCTTTATGGACTGTTTGACAAGTGCTGGAGGAGGAAATAGAGCCGTGCACCTGGTGATTGAAACCGTGCACCTGGTGATTGAAAACGTGCATCTGGTAACCCAAAAATTCAAATATGGTCCTAAATGCATTTAAGGGTCATTCTGATATTAATGCCCGCTATGGAAACACCCTACTACGGCCCTCTCTCTGTCGGGGGCGACCTGAGTGCATTATGGACACTTTGAAATTTCACGATGGATACTGATTGCTATACAAGCGGTAACCCAAAAACACAAATATGGTCATAAATGCATTTAACGGTCATTCTGATTTTAATGCCCGCTATAGGAGCACCCTACTACGGCCCTCTTTCACTCAGGGCCGTCCTGGGTGCTTTATGGACTGTTTGACAAGTGCTGGAGGAGGAAATAGAGCCGTGCACCTGGTGATTGAAACCGTGCATCTGGTAACCCAAAAACACAAATATGGTCATAAATGCATTTAACGGTCATTCTGATTTTAATGCCCGCTATAGGAGCACCCTACTACGGCCCTCTTTCACTCAGGGCCGTCCTGGGTGCTTTATGGACTGTTTGACAAGTGCTGGAGGAGGAAATAGAGCCGTGCACCTGGTGATTGAAACCGTGCATCTGGTAACCCAAAAACACAAATATGGTCATAAATGCATTTAACGGTCATTCTGATTTTAATGCCCGCTATAGGAGCACCCTACTACGGCCCTCTTTCACTCAGGGCCGTCCTGGGTGCTTTATGGACTGTTTGACAAGTGCTGGAGGAGGAAATAGAGCCGTGCACCTGGTGATTGAAACCGTGCACCTGGTGATTGAAAACGTGCATCTGGTAACCCAAAAATTCAAATATGGTCCTAAATGCATTTAAGGGTCATTCTGATATTAATGCCCGCTATGGAAACACCCTACTACGGCCCTCTCTCTGTCGGGGGCGACCTGAGTGCATTATGGACACTTTGAAATTTCACGATGGATACTGATTGCTATACAAGCGGTAACCCAAAAACACAAATATGGTCATAAATGCATTTAACGGTCATTCTGATTTTAATGCCCGCTATAGGAGCACCCTACTACGGCCCTCTTTCACTCAGGGCCGTCCTGGGTGCTTTATGGACTGTTTGACAAGTGCTGGAGGAGGAAATAGAGCCGTGCACCTGGTGATTGAAACCGTGCATCTGGTAACCCAAAAACACAAATATGGTCATAAATGCATTTAACGGTCATTCTGATTTTAATGCCCGCTATAGGAGCACCCTACTACGGCCCTCTTTCACTCAGGGCCGTCCTGGGTGCTTTATGGACTGTTTGACAAGTGCTGGAGGAGGAAATAGAGCCGTGCACCTGGTGATTGAAACCGTGCATCTGGTAACCCAAAAACACAAATATGGTCATAAATGCATTTAACGGTCATTCTGATTTTAATGCCCGCTATAGGAGCACCCTACTACGGCCCTCTTTCACTCAGGGCCGTCCTGGGTGCTTTATGGACTGTTTGACAAGTGCTGGAGGAGGAAATAGAGCCGTGCACCTGGTGATTGAAACCGTGCACCTGGTGATTGAAAACGTGCATCTGGTAACCCAAAAATTCAAATATGGTCCTAAATGCATTTAAGGGTCATTCTGATATTAATGCCCGCTATGGAAACACCCTACTACGGCCCTCTCTCTGTCGGGGGCGACCTGAGTGCATTATGGACACTTTGAAATTTCACGATGGATACTGATTGCTATACAAGCGGTAACCCAAAAACACAAATATGGTCATAAATGCATTTAACGGTCATTCTGATTTTAATGCCCGCTATAGGAGCACCCTACTACGGCCCTCTTTCACTCAGGGCCGTCCTGGGTGCTTTATGGACTGTTTGACAAGTGCTGGAGGAGGAAATAGAGCCGTGCACCTGGTGATTGAAACCGTGCACCTGGTGATTGAAAACGTGCATCTGGTAACCCAAAAATTCAAATATGGTCCTAAATGCATTTAAGGGTCATTCTGATATTAATGCCCGCTATGGAAACACCCTACTACGGCCCTCTCTCTGTCGGGGGCGACCTGAGTGCATTATGGACACTTTGAAATTTCACGATGGATACTGATTGCTATACAAGCGGTAACCCAAAAACACAAATATGGTCATAAATGCATTTAACGGTCATTCTGATTTTAATGCCCGCTATAGGAGCACCCTACTACGGCCCTCTTTCACTCAGGGCCGTCCTGGGTGCTTTATGGACTGTTTGACAAGTGCTGGAGGAGGAAATAGAGCCGTGCACCTGGTGATTGAAACCGTGCATCTGGTAACCCAAAAACACAAATATGGTCATAAATGCATTTAACGGTCATTCTGATTTTAATGCCCGCTATAGGAGCACCCTACTACGGCCCTCTTTCACTCAGGGCCGTCCTGGGTGCTTTATGGACTGTTTGACAAGTGCTGGAGGAGGAAATAGAGCCGTGCACCTGGTGATTGAAACCGTGCACCTGGTGATTGAAAACGTGCATCTGGTAACCCAAAAATTCAAATATGGTCCTAAATGCATTTAAGGGTCATTCTGATATTAATGCCCGCTATGGAAACACCCTACTACGGCCCTCTCTCTGTCGGGGGCGACCTGAGTGCATTATGGACACTTTGAAATTTCACGATGGATACTGATTGCTATACAAGCGGTAACCCAAAAACACAAATATGGTCATAAATGCATTTAACGGTCATTCTGATTTTAATGCCCGCTATAGGAGCACCCTACTACGGCCCTCTTTCACTCAGGGCCGTCCTGGGTGCTTTATGGACTGTTTGACAAGTGCTGGAGGAGGAAATAGAGCCGTGCACCTGGTGATTGAAACCGTGCATCTGGTAACCCAAAAACACAAATATGGTCATAAATGCATTTAACGGTCATTCTGATTTTAATGCCCGCTATAGGAGCACCCTACTACGGCCCTCTTTCACTCAGGGCCGTCCTGGGTGCTTTATGGACTGTTTGACAAGTGCTGGAGGAGGAAATAGAGCCGTGCACCTGGTGATTGAAACCGTGCACCTGGTGATTGAAAACGTGCATCTGGTAACCCAAAAATTCAAATATGGTCCTAAATGCATTTAAGGGTCATTCTGATATTAATGCCCGCTATGGAAACACCCTACTACGGCCCTCTCTCTGTCGGGGGCGACCTGAGTGCATTATGGACACTTTGAAATTTCACGATGGATACTGATTGCTATACAAGCGGTAACCCAAAAACACAAATATGGTCATAAATGCATTTAACGGTCATTCTGATTTTAATGCCCGCTATAGGAGCACCCTACTACGGCCCTCTTTCACTCAGGGCCGTCCTGGGTGCTTTATGGACTGTTTGACAAGTGCTGGAGGAGGAAATAGAGCCGTGCACCTGGTGATTGAAACCGTGCATCTGGTAACCCAAAAACACAAATATGGTCATAAATGCATTTAACGGTCATTCTGATTTTAATGCCCGCTATAGGAGCACCCTACTACGGCCCTCTTTCACTCAGGGCCGTCCTGGGTGCTTTATGGACTGTTTGACAAGTGCTGGAGGAGGAAATAGAGCCGTGCACCTGGTGATTGAAACCGTGCACCTGGTGATTGAAAACGTGCATCTGGTAACCCAAAAATTCAAATATGGTCCTAAATGCATTTAAGGGTCATTCTGATATTAATGCCCGCTATGGAAACACCCTACTACGGCCCTCTCTCTGTCGGGGGCGACCTGAGTGCATTATGGACACTTTGAAATTTCACGATGGATACTGATTGCTATACAAGCGGTAACCCAAAAACACAAATATGGTCATAAATGCATTTAACGGTCATTCTGATTTTAATGCCCGCTATAGGAGCACCCTACTACGGCCCTCTTTCACTCAGGGCCGTCCTGGGTGCTTTATGGACTGTTTGACAAGTGCTGGAGGAGGAAATAGAGCCGTGCACCTGGTGATTGAAACCGTGCATCTGGTAACCCAAAAACACAAATATGGTCATAAATGCATTTAACGGTCATTCTGATTTTAATGCCCGCTATAGGAGCACCCTACTACGGCCCTCTTTCACTCAGGGCCGTCCTGGGTGCTTTATGGACTGTTTGACAAGTGCTGGAGGAGGAAATAGAGCCGTGCACCTGGTGATTGAAACCGTGCACCTGGTGATTGAAAACGTGCATCTGGTAACCCAAAAATTCAAATATGGTCCTAAATGCATTTAAGGGTCATTCTGATATTAATGCCCGCTATGGAAACACCCTACTACGGCCCTCTCTCTGTCGGGGGCGACCTGAGTGCATTATGGACACTTTGAAATTTCACGATGGATACTGATTGCTATACAAGCGGTAACCCAAAAACACAAATATGGTCATAAATGCATTTAACGGTCATTCTGATTTTAATGCCCGCTATAGGAGCACCCTACTACGGCCCTCTTTCACTCAGGGCCGTCCTGGGTGCTTTATGGACTGTTTGACAAGTGCTGGAGGAGGAAATAGAGCCGTGCACCTGGTGATTGAAACCGTGCATCTGGTAACCCAAAAACACAAATATGGTCATAAATGCATTTAACGGTCATTCTGATTTTAATGCCCGCTATAGGAGCACCCTACTACGGCCCTCTTTCACTCAGGGCCGTCCTGGGTGCTTTATGGACTGTTTGACAAGTGCTGGAGGAGGAAATAGAGCCGTGCACCTGGTGATTGAAACCGTGCACCTGGTGATTGAAAACGTGCATCTGGTAACCCAAAAATTCAAATATGGTCCTAAATGCATTTAAGGGTCATTCTGATATTAATGCCCGCTATGGAAACACCCTACTACGGCCCTCTCTCTGTCGGGGGCGACCTGAGTGCATTATGGACACTTTGAAATTTCACGATGGATACTGATTGCTATACAAGCGGTAACCCAAAAACACAAATATGGTCATAAATGCATTTAACGGTCATTCTGATTTTAATGCCCGCTATAGGAGCACCCTACTACGGCCCTCTTTCACTCAGGGCCGTCCTGGGTGCTTTATGGACTGTTTGACAAGTGCTGGAGGAGGAAATAGAGCCGTGCACCTGGTGATTGAAACCGTGCATCTGGTAACCCAAAAACACAAATATGGTCATAAATGCATTTAACGGTCATTCTGATTTTAATGCCCGCTATAGGAGCACCCTACTACGGCCCTCTTTCACTCAGGGCCGTCCTGGGTGCTTTATGGACTGTTTGACAAGTGCTGGAGGAGGAAATAGAGCCGTGCACCTGGTGATTGAAACCGTGCACCTGGTGATTGAAAACGTGCATCTGGTAACCCAAAAATTCAAATATGGTCCTAAATGCATTTAAGGGTCATTCTGATATTAATGCCCGCTATGGAAACACCCTACTACGGCCCTCTCTCTGTCGGGGGCGACCTGAGTGCATTATGGACACTTTGAAATTTCACGATGGATACTGATTGCTATACAAGCGGTAACCCAAAAACACAAATATGGTCATAAATGCATTTAACGGTCATTCTGATTTTAATGCCCGCTATAGGAGCACCCTACTACGGCCCTCTTTCACTCAGGGCCGTCCTGGGTGCTTTATGGACTGTTTGACAAGTGCTGGAGGAGGAAATAGAGCCGTGCACCTGGTGATTGAAACCGTGCATCTGGTAACCCAAAAACACAAATATGGTCATAAATGCATTTAACGGTCATTCTGATTTTAATGCCCGCTATAGGAGCACCCTACTACGGCCCTCTTTCACTCAGGGCCGTCCTGGGTGCTTTATGGACTGTTTGACAAGTGCTGGAGGAGGAAATAGAGCCGTGCACCTGGTGATTGAAACCGTGCATCTGGTAACCCAAAAACACAAATATGGTCATAAATGCATTTAACGGTCATTCTGATTTTAATGCCCGCTATAGGAGCACCCTACTACGGCCCTCTTTCACTCAGGGCCGTCCTGGGTGCTTTATGGACTGTTTGACAAGTGCTGGAGGAGGAAATAGAGCCGTGCACCTGGTGATTGAAACCGTGCATCTGGTAACCCAAAAACACAAATATGGTCATAAATGCATTTAACGGTCATTCTGATTTTAATGCCCGCTATAGGAGCACCCTACTACGGCCCTCTTTCACTCAGGGCCGTCCTGGGTGCTTTATGGACTGTTTGACAAGTGCTGGAGGAGGAAATAGAGCCGTGCACCTGGTGATTGAAACCGTGCACCTGGTGATTGAAAACGTGCATCTGGTAACCCAAAAATTCAAATATGGTCCTAAATGCATTTAAGGGTCATTCTGATATTAATGCCCGCTATGGAAACCCTACTACTACGGCCCTCTCTCTGTCGGGGGCGACCTGAGTGCATTATGGACACTTTGAAATTTCACGATGGTACTGATTGCTATACAAGCGGTAACCCAAAAACACAAATATGGTCATAAATGCATTTAACGGTCATTCTGATTTTAATGCCCGCTATAGGAGCACCCTACTACGGCCCTCTTTCACTCAGGGCCGTCCTGGGTGCTTTATGGACTGTTTGACAAGTGCTGGAGGAGGAAATAGAGCCGTGCACCTGGTGATTGAAACCGTGCATCTGGTAACCCAAAAACACAAATATGGTCATAAATGCATTTAACGGTCATTCTGATTTTAATGCCCGCTATAGGAGCACCCTACTACGGCCCTCTTTCACTCAGGGCCGTCCTGGGTGCTTTATGGACTGTTTGACAAGTGCTGGAGGAGGAAATAGAGCCGTGCACCTGGTGATTGAAACCGTGCACCTGGTGATTGAAAACGTGCATCTGGTAACCCAAAAATTCAAATATGGTCCTAAATGCATTTAAGGGTCATTCTGATATTAATGCCCGCTATGGAAACACCCTACTACGGCCCTCTCTCTGTCGGGGGCGACCTGAGTGCATTATGGACACTTTGAAATTTCACGATGGATACTGATTGCTATACAAGCGGTAACCCAAAAACACAAATATGGTCATAAATGCATTTAACGGTCATTCTGATTTTAATGCCCGCTATAGGAGCACCCTACTACGGCCCTCTTTCACTCAGGGCCGTCCTGGGTGCTTTATGGACTGTTTGACAAGTGCTGGAGGAGGAAATAGAGCCGTGCACCTGGTGATTGAAACCGTGCATCTGGTAACCCAAAAACACAAATATGGTCATAAATGCATTTAACGGTCATTCTGATTTTAATGCCCGCTATAGGAGCACCCTACTACGGCCCTCTTTCACTCAGGGCCGTCCTGGGTGCTTTATGGACTGTTTGACAAGTGCTGGAGGAGGAAATAGAGCCGTGCACCTGGTGATTGAAACCGTGCACCTGGTGATTGAAAACGTGCATCTGGTAACCCAAAAATTCAAATATGGTCCTAAATGCATTTAAGGGTCATTCTGATATTAATGCCCGCTATGGAAACACCCTACTACGGCCCTCTCTCTGTCGGGGGCGACCTGAGTGCATTATGGACACTTTGAAATTTCACGATGGATACTGATTGCTATACAAGCGGTAACCCAAAAACACAAATATGGTCATAAATGCATTTAACGGTCATTCTGATTTTAATGCCCGCTATAGGAGCACCCTACTACGGCCCTCTTTCACTCAGGGCCGTCCTGGGTGCTTTATGGACTGTTTGACAAGTGCTGGAGGAGGAAATAGAGCCGTGCACCTGGTGATTGAAACCGTGCATCTGGTAACCCAAAAACACAAATATGGTCATAAATGCATTTAACGGTCATTCTGATTTTAATGCCCGCTATAGGAGCACCCTACTACGGCCCTCTTTCACTCAGGGCCGTCCTGGGTGCTTTATGGACTGTTTGACAAGTGCTGGAGGAGGAAATAGAGCCGTGCACCTGGTGATTGAAACCGTGCATCTGGTAACCCAAAACACAAATATGGTCATAAATGCATTTAACGGTCATTCTGATTTAATGCCCGCTATAGGAGCACCCTACTACGGCCCTCTTTCACTCAGGGCCGTCCTGGGTGCTTTATGGACTGTTTGACAAGTGCTGGAGGAGGAAATAGAGCCGTGCACCTGGTGATTGAAACCGTGCACCTGGTGATTGAAAACGTGCATCTGGTAACCCAAAATTCAAATATGGTCCTAAATGCATTTAAGGGTCATTCTGATATTAATGCCCGCTATGGAAACACTACTACGGCCCTCTCTCTGTCGGGGGCGACCTGAGTGCATTATGGACACTTTGAAATTTCACGATGGATACTGATTGCTATACAAGCGGTAACCCAAAAACACAAATATGGTCATAAATGCATTTAACGGTCATTCTGATTTTAATGCCCGCTATAGGAGCACCCTACTACGGCCCTCTTTCACTCAGGGCCGTCCTGGGTGCTTTATGGACTGTTTGACAAGTGCTGGAGGAGGAAATAGAGCCGTGCACCTGGTGATTGAAACCGTGCATCTGGTAACCCAAAAACACAAATATGGTCATAAATGCATTTAACGGTCATTCTGATTTTAATGCCCGCTATAGGAGCACCCTACTACGGCCCTCTTTCACTCAGGGCCGTCCTGGGTGCTTTATGGACTGTTTGACAAGTGCTGGAGGAGGAAATAGAGCCGTGCACCTGGTGATTGAAACCGTGCACCTGGTGATTGAAAACGTGCATCTGGTAACCCAAAAATTCAAATATGGTCCTAAATGCATTTAAGGGTCATTCTGATATTAATGCCCGCTATGGAAACACCCTACTACGGCCCTCTCTCTGTCGGGGGCGACCTGAGTGCATTATGGACACTTTGAAATTTCACGATGGATACTGATTGCTATACAAGCGGTAACCCAAAAACACAAATATGGTCATAAATGCATTTAACGGTCATTCTGATTTTAATGCCCGCTATAGGAGCACCCTACTACGGCCCTCTTTCACTCAGGGCCGTCCTGGGTGCTTTATGGACTGTTTGACAAGTGCTGGAGGAGGAAATAGAGCCGTGCACCTGGTGATTGAAACCGTGCATCTGGTAACCCAAAAACACAAATATGGTCATAAATGCATTTAACGGTCATTCTGATTTTAATGCCCGCTATAGGAGCACCCTACTACGGCCCTCTTTCACTCAGGGCCGTCCTGGGTGCTTTATGGACTGTTTGACAAGTGCTGGAGGAGGAAATAGAGCCGTGCACCTGGTGATTGAAACCGTGCACCTGGTGATTGAAAACGTGCATCTGGTAACCCAAAAATTCAAATATGGTCCTAAATGCATTTAAGGGTCATTCTGATATTAATGCCCGCTATGGAAACACCCTACTACGGCCCTCTCTCTGTCGGGGGCGACCTGAGTGCATTATGGACACTTTGAAATTTCACGATGGATACTGATTGCTATACAAGCGGTAACCCAAAACACAAATATGGTCATAAATGCATTTAACGGTCATTCTGATTTTAATGCCCGCTATAGGAGCACCCTACTACGGCCCTCTTTCACTCAGGGCCGTCCTGGGTGCTTTATGGACTGTTTGACAAGTGCTGGAGGAGGAAATAGAGCCGTGCACCTGGTGATTGAACCGTGCACCTGGTGATTGAAAACGTGCATCTGGTAACCCAAAAATTCAAATATGGTCCTAAATGCATTTAAGGGTCATTCTGATATTAATGCCCGCTATGGAAACACCCTACTACGGCCCTCTCTCTGTCGGGGGCGTCCTGAGTGCATTATGGACACTTTGAAATTCACGATGGATACTGATGCTATACAAGCATCTAACCCAAAAACACAAATATGGTCATAAATGCATTTAACGGTCATTCTGATTTTAATGCCCGCTATAGGAGCACCCTACTACGGCCCTCTTTCACTCAGGGCCGTCCTGGGTGCTTTATGGACTGTTTGACAAGTGCTGGAGGAGGAAATAGAGCCGTGCACCTGGTGATTGAACCGTGCACCTGGTGATTGAAAACGTGCATCTGGTAACCCAAAATTCAAATATGGTCCTAAATGCATTTAAGGGTCATTCTGATATTAATGCCCGCTATGGAAACACCCTACTACGGCCCTCTCTCTGTCGGGGCGACCTGAGTGCATTATGGACACTTTGAAATTTCACGATGGATACTGATTGCTATACAAGCGGTAACCCAAAAACACAAATATGGTCATAAATGCATTTAACGGTCATTCTGATTTTAATGCCCGCTATAGGAGCACCCTACTACGGCCCTCTTTCACTCAGGGCCGTCCTGGGTGCTTTATGGACTGTTTGACAAGTGCTGGAGGAGGAAATAGAGCCGTGCACCTGGTGATTGAAACCGTGCATCTGGTAACCCAAAAACACAAATATGGTCATAAATGCATTTAACGGTCATTCTGATTTTAATGCCCGCTATAGGAGCACCCTACTACGGCCCTCTTTCACTCAGGCCGTCCTGGGTGCTTTATGGACTGTTTGACAAGTGCTGGAGGAGGAAATAGAGCTTGCACCTGGTGATTGAAACCGTGCATCTGGTAACCCAAAACACAAATATGGTCATAAATGCATTTAACGGTCATTCTGATTTTAATGCCCGCTATAGGAGCACCCTACTACGGCCCTCTTTCACTCAGGGCCGTCCTGGGTGCTTTATGGACTGTTTGACAAGTGCTGGAGGAGGAAATAGAGCCGTGCACCTGGTGATTGAAACCGTGCACCTGGTGATTGAAAACGTGCATCTGGTAACCCAAAAATTCAAATATGGTCCTAAATGCATTTAAGGGTCATTCTGATATTAATGCCCGCTATGGAAACACCCTACTACGGCCCTCTCTCTGTCGGGGCGACCTGAGTGCATTATGGACACTTTGAAATTTCACGATGGATACTGATTGCTATACAAGCGGTAACCCAAAAACACAAATATGGTCATAAATGCATTTAACGGTCATTCTGATTTTAATGCCCGCTATAGGAGCACCCTACTACGGCCCTCTTTCACTCAGGGCCGTCCTGGGTGCTTTATGGACTGTTTGACAAGTGCTGGAGGAGGAAATAGAGCCGTGCACCTGGTGATTGAAACCGTGCATCTGGTAACCCAAAACACAAATATGGTCATAAATGCATTTAACGGTCATTCTGATTTTAATGCCCGCTATAGGAGCAGGCTACTCCCCTACTAATCGGCCCTACTACGGCTCTGTCACTCAGGCCGTCCTGGGTGCTTTATGGACTGTTTGACAAGTGCTGGAGGAGGAAATAGAGCCGTGCACCTGGTGATTAAACCGTGCATCTGGTAACCCAAAAACACAAATATGGTCATAAATGCATTTAACGGTCATTCTGATTTTAATGCCCGCTATAGGAGCACCCTACTACGGCCCTCTTTCACTCAGGGCCGTCCTGGTGCTTTATGGACTGTTTGACAAGTGCTGGAGGAGGAATATAGAGCCGTGCACCTGGTGATTGAAACCGTGCATCTGGTAACCAAAAACACAAATATGGTCATAAATGCATTTAACGGTCATTCTGATTTTAATGCCCGCTATAGGAGCACCCTACTACGGCCCTCTTTCACTCAGGGCCGTCCTGGGTGCTTTATGGACTGTTTTGACAAGTGCTGGAGGAGGAAATAGAGCCGTGCACCTGGTGATTGAAACCGTGCATCTGGTAACCCAAAAACACAAATATGGTCATAAATGCATTTAACGGTCATTCTGATTTTAATGCCCGCTATAGGAGCACCCTACTACGGCCCTCTTTCACTCAGGCCGTCCTGGGTGCTTTATGGACTGTTTGACAAGTGCTGGAGGAGGAAATAGAGCCGTGCACCTGGTGATTGAAACCGTGCACCTGGTGATTGAAAACGTGCATCTGGTAACCCAAAAATTCAAATATGGTCCTAAATGCATTTAAGGGTCATTCTGATATTAATGCCCGCTATGGAAACACCCTACTACGGCCCTCTCTCTGTCGGGGGCGACCTGAGTGCATTATGGACACTTTGAAATTTCACGATGGATACTGATTGCTATACAAGCGGTAACCCAAAAACACAAATATGGTCATAAATGCATTTAACGGTCATTCTGATTTTAATGCCCGCTATAGGAGCACCCTACTACGGCCCTCTTTCACTCAGGGCCGTCCTGGGTGCTTTATGGACTGTTTGACAAGTGCTGGAGGAGGAAATAGAGCCGTGCACCTGGTGATTGAAACCGTGCATCTGGTACCCAAAACACAAATATGGTCATAAATGCATTTAACGGTCATTCTGATTTTAATGCCCGCTATAGGAGCACCCTACTACGGCCCTCTTTCACTCAGGGCCGTCCTGGGTGCTTTATGGACTGTTTGACAAGTGCTGGAGGAGGAAATAGAGCCGTGCACCTGGTGATTGAAACCGTGCATCTGGTAACCCAAAAACACAATATGGTCATAAATGCATTTAACGGTCATTCTGATTTTAATGCCCGCTATAGGAGCACCCTACTACGGCCCTCTTTCACTCAGGGCCGTCCTGGGTGCTTTATGGACTGTTTGACAAGTGCTGGAGGAGGAAATAGAGCCGTGCACCTGGTGATTGAAACCGTGCACCTGGTGATTGAAAACGTGCATCTGGTAACCCAAAAATTCAAATATGGTCCTAAATGCATTTAAGGGTCATTCTGATATTAATGCCCGCTATGGAAACACCCTACTACGGCCCTCTCTCTGTCGGGGGCGACCTGAGTGCATTATGGACACTTGAAATTTCACGATGGATACTGATTGCTATACAAGCGGTAACCCAAAAACACAAATATGGTCATAAATGCATTTAACGGTCATTCTGATTTTAATGCCCGCTATAGGAGCACCCTACTACGGCCCTCTTTCACTCAGGGCCGTCCTGGGTGCTTTATGGACTGTTTGACAAGTGCTGGAGGAGGAAATAGAGCCGTGCACCTGGTGATTGAAACCGTGCATCTGGTAACCCAAAAACACAAATATGGTCATAAATGCATTTAACGGTCATTCTGATTTTAATGCCCGCTATAGGAGCACCCTACTACGGCCCTCTTTCACTCAGGGCCGTCCTGGGTGCTTTATGGACTGTTTGACAAGTGCTGGAGAGGAAATAGAGCCGTGCACCTGGTGATTGAAACCGTGCACCTGGTGATTGAAAACGTGCATCTGGTAACCCAAAAATTCAAATATGGTCCTAAATGCATTTAAGGGTCATTCTGATATTAATGCCCGCTATGGAAACACCCTACTACGGCCCTCTCTCTGTCGGGGGCGACCTGAGTGCATTATGGACACTTTGAAATTTCACGATGGATACTGATTGCTATACAAGCGGTAACCCAAAAACAAAAATATGGTCATAAATGCATTTAACGGTCATTCTGATTTTAATGCCCGCTATAGGAGCACCCTACTACGGCCCTCTTTCACTCAGGGCCGTCCTGGGTGCTTTATGGACTGTTTGACAAGTGCTGGAGGAGGAAATAGAGCCGTGCACCTGGTGATTGAAACCGTGCATCTGGTAACCCAAAAACACAAATATGGTCATAAATGCATTTAACGGTCATTCTGATTTTAATGCCCGCTATAGGAGCACCCTACTACGGCCCCTGTCTCTTATACACATCTAGATGTGTATAAGAGACAGCTTTCACTCAGGGCCGTCCTGGGTGCTTTATGGACTGTTTGACAAGTGCTGGAGGAGGAAATAGAGCCGTGCACCTGGTGATTGAAACCGTGCACCTGGTGATTGAAAACGTGCATCTGGTAACCCAAAAATTCAAATATGGTCCTAAATGCATTTAAGGGTCATTCTGATATTAATGCCCGCTATGGAAACACCCTACTACGGCCCTCTCTCTGTCGGGGGCGACCTGAGTGCATTATGGACACTTTGAAATTTCACGATGGATACTGATTGCTATACAAGCGGTAACCCAAAAACACAAATATGGTCATAAATGCATTTAACGGTCATTCTGATTTTAATGCCCGCTATAGGAGCACCCTACTACGGCCCTCTTTCACTCAGGGCCGTCCTGGGTGCTTTATGGACTGTTTGACAAGTGCTGGAGGAGGAAATAGAGCCGTGCACCTGGTGATTGAAACCGTGCATCTGGTAACCCAAAAACCAAATATGGTCATAATGCATTTAACGGTCATTCTGATTTTAATGCCCGCTATAGGAGCACCCTACTACGGCCCTCTTTCACTCAGGGCCGTCCTGGGTGCTTTATGGACTGTTTGACAAGTGCTGGAGGAGGAAATAGAGCCGTGCACCTGGTGATTGAAACCGTGCACCTGGTGATTGAAAACGTGCATCTGGTAACCCAAAATTCAAATATGGTCCTAAATGCATTTAAGGGTCATTCTGATATTAATGCCCGCTATGGAAACACCCTACTACGGCCCTCTCTCTGTCGGGGCGACCTGAGTGCATTATGGACACTTTGAATTTCACGATGGATACTGATTGCTATACAAGCGGTAACCCAAAAACAACAAATATGGTCATAAATGCATTTACGGTCATTCTGATTAATGCCCGCTATAGGAGCACCCTACTACGGCCCTCTTTCACTCAGGGCCGTCCTGGGTGCTTTATGGACTTTTTGACAAGTGCTGGAGGAGGAAATAGAGCGTGCACCTGGTGATTGAAACCGTGCATCTGGTAACCCAAAACACAAATATGGTCATAAATGCATTTAACGGTCATTCTGATTTTAATGCCCGCTATAGGAGCACCCTACTACGGCCCTCTTTCACTCAGGGCCGTCCTGGGTGCTTTATGGACTGTTTGACAATGCTGGAGGAGGAAATAGAGCCGTGCACCTGGTGATTGAAACCGTGCATCTGGTAACCCAAAAACACAATATGGTCATAAATGCTTTAAACGGTCATTCTGATTTTATGCCCGCTATAGGAGCACCCTACTA
>NW_022262437.1:5000-22500 GCF_002021735.2 Oncorhynchus kisutch
CTGATTTTAATGCCCGCTATAGGAGCACCCTACTACGGCCCTCTTTCACTCAGGGCCGTCCTGGGTGCTTTATGGACTGTTTGACAAGTGCTGGAGGAGGAAATAGAGCCGTGCACCTGGTGATTGAAACCGTGCATCTGGTAACCCAAAAACACAAATATGGTCATAAATGCATTTAACGGTCATTCTGATTTTAATGCCCGCTATAGGAGCACCCTACTACGGCCCTCTTTCACTCAGGGCCGTCCTGGGTGCTTTATGGACTGTTTGACAAGTGCTGGAGGAGGAAATAGAGCCGTGCACCTGGTGATTGAAACCGTGCACCTGGTGATTGAAAACGTGCATCTGGTAACCCAAAAATTCAAATATGGTCCTAAATGCATTTAAGGGTCATTCTGATATTAATGCCCGCTATGGAAACACCCTACTACGGCCCTCTCTCTGTCGGGGGCGACCTGAGTGCATTATGGACACTTTGAAATTTCACGATGGATACTGATTGCTATACAAGCGGTAACCCAAAAACACAAATATGGTCATAAATGCATTTAACGGTCATTCTGATTTTAATGCCCGCTATAGGAGCACCCTACTACGGCCCTCTTTCACTCAGGGCCGTCCTGGGTGCTTTATGGACTGTTTGACAAGTGCTGGAGGAGGAAATAGAGCCGTGCACCTGGTGATTGAAACCGTGCACCTGGTGATTGAAAACGTGCATCTGGTAACCCAAAAATTCAAATATGGTCCTAAATGCATTTAAGGGTCATTCTGATATTAATGCCCGCTATGGAAACACCCTACTACGGCCCTCTCTCTGTCGGGGGCGACCTGAGTGCATTATGGACACTTTGAAATTTCACGATGGATACTGATTGCTATACAAGCGGTAACCCAAAAACACAAATATGGTCATAAATGCATTTAACGGTCATTCTGATTTTAATGCCCGCTATAGGAGCACCCTACTACGGCCCTCTTTCACTCAGGGCCGTCCTGGGTGCTTTATGGACTGTTTGACAAGTGCTGGAGGAGGAAATAGAGCCGTGCACCTGGTGATTGAAACCGTGCATCTGGTAACCCAAAAACACAAATATGGTCATAAATGCATTTAACGGTCATTCTGATTTTAATGCCCGCTATAGGAGCACCCTACTACGGCCCTCTTTCACTCAGGGCCGTCCTGGGTGCTTTATGGACTGTTTGACAAGTGCTGGAGGAGGAAATAGAGCCGTGCACCTGGTGATTGAAACCGTGCACCTGGTGATTGAAAACGTGCATCTGGTAACCCAAAAATTCAAATATGGTCCTAAATGCATTTAAGGGTCATTCTGATATTAATGCCCGCTATGGAAACACCCTACTACGGCCCTCTCTCTGTCGGGGGCGACCTGAGTGCATTATGGACACTTTGAAATTTCACGATGGATACTGATTGCTATACAAGCGGTAACCCAAAAACACAAATATGGTCATAAATGCATTTAACGGTCATTCTGATTTTAATGCCCGCTATAGGAGCACCCTACTACGGCCCTCTTTCACTCAGGGCCGTCCTGGGTGCTTTATGGACTGTTTGACAAGTGCTGGAGGAGGAAATAGAGCCGTGCACCTGGTGATTGAAACCGTGCATCTGGTAACCCAAAAACACAAATATGGTCATAAATGCATTTAACGGTCATTCTGATTTTAATGCCCGCTATAGGAGCACCCTACTACGGCCCTCTTTCACTCAGGGCCGTCCTGGGTGCTTTATGGACTGTTTGACAAGTGCTGGAGGAGGAAATAGAGCCGTGCACCTGGTGATTGAAACCGTGCATCTGGTAACCCAAAAACACAAATATGGTCATAAATGCATTTAACGGTCATTCTGATTTTAATGCCCGCTATAGGAGCACCCTACTACGGCCCTCTTTCACTCAGGGCCGTCCTGGGTGCTTTATGGACTGTTTGACAAGTGCTGGAGGAGGAAATAGAGCCGTGCACCTGGTGATTGAAACCGTGCACCTGGTGATTGAAAACGTGCATCTGGTAACCCAAAAATTCAAATATGGTCCTAAATGCATTTAAGGGTCATTCTGATATTAATGCCCGCTATGGAAACACCCTACTACGGCCCTCTCTCTGTCGGGGGCGACCTGAGTGCATTATGGACACTTTGAAATTTCACGATGGATACTGATTGCTATACAAGCGGTAACCCAAAAACACAAATATGGTCATAAATGCATTTAACGGTCATTCTGATTTTAATGCCCGCTATAGGAGCACCCTACTACGGCCCTCTTTCACTCAGGGCCGTCCTGGGTGCTTTATGGACTGTTTGACAAGTGCTGGAGGAGGAAATAGAGCCGTGCACCTGGTGATTGAAACCGTGCATCTGGTAACCCAAAAACACAAATATGGTCATAAATGCATTTAACGGTCATTCTGATTTTAATGCCCGCTATAGGAGCACCCTACTACGGCCCTCTTTCACTCAGGGCCGTCCTGGGTGCTTTATGGACTGTTTGACAAGTGCTGGAGGAGGAAATAGAGCCGTGCACCTGGTGATTGAAACCGTGCACCTGGTGATTGAAAACGTGCATCTGGTAACCCAAAAATTCAAATATGGTCCTAAATGCATTTAAGGGTCATTCTGATATTAATGCCCGCTATGGAAACACCCTACTACGGCCCTCTCTCTGTCGGGGGCGACCTGAGTGCATTATGGACACTTTGAAATTTCACGATGGATACTGATTGCTATACAAGCGGTAACCCAAAAACACAAATATGGTCATAAATGCATTTAACGGTCATTCTGATTTTAATGCCCGCTATAGGAGCACCCTACTACGGCCCTCTTTCACTCAGGGCCGTCCTGGGTGCTTTATGGACTGTTTGACAAGTGCTGGAGGAGGAAATAGAGCCGTGCACCTGGTGATTGAAACCGTGCATCTGGTAACCCAAAAACACAAATATGGTCATAAATGCATTTAACGGTCATTCTGATTTTAATGCCCGCTATAGGAGCACCCTACTACGGCCCTCTTTCACTCAGGGCCGTCCTGGGTGCTTTATGGACTGTTTGACAAGTGCTGGAGGAGGAAATAGAGCCGTGCACCTGGTGATTGAAACCGTGCATCTGGTAACCCAAAAACACAAATATGGTCATAAATGCATTTAACGGTCATTCTGATTTTAATGCCCGCTATAGGAGCACCCTACTACGGCCCTCTTTCACTCAGGGCCGTCCTGGGTGCTTTATGGACTGTTTGACAAGTGCTGGAGGAGGAAATAGAGCCGTGCACCTGGTGATTGAAACCGTGCATCTGGTAACCCAAAAACACAAATATGGTCATAAATGCATTTAACGGTCATTCTGATTTTAATGCCCGCTATAGGAGCACCCTACTACGGCCCTCTTTCACTCAGGGCCGTCCTGGGTGCTTTATGGACTGTTTGACAAGTGCTGGAGGAGGAAATAGAGCCGTGCACCTGGTGATTGAAACCGTGCACCTGGTGATTGAAAACGTGCATCTGGTAACCCAAAAATTCAAATATGGTCCTAAATGCATTTAAGGGTCATTCTGATATTAATGCCCGCTATGGAAACACCCTACTACGGCCCTCTCTCTGTCGGGGGCGACCTGAGTGCATTATGGACACTTTGAAATTTCACGATGGATACTGATTGCTATACAAGCGGTAACCCAAAAACACAAATATGGTCATAAATGCATTTAACGGTCATTCTGATTTTAATGCCCGCTATAGGAGCACCCTACTACGGCCCTCTTTCACTCAGGGCCGTCCTGGGTGCTTTATGGACTGTTTGACAAGTGCTGGAGGAGGAAATAGAGCCGTGCACCTGGTGATTGAAACCGTGCATCTGGTAACCCAAAAACACAAATATGGTCATAAATGCATTTAACGGTCATTCTGATTTTAATGCCCGCTATAGGAGCACCCTACTACGGCCCTCTTTCACTCAGGGCCGTCCTGGGTGCTTTATGGACTGTTTGACAAGTGCTGGAGGAGGAAATAGAGCCGTGCACCTGGTGATTGAAACCGTGCACCTGGTGATTGAAAACGTGCATCTGGTAACCCAAAAATTCAAATATGGTCCTAAATGCATTTAAGGGTCATTCTGATATTAATGCCCGCTATGGAAACACCCTACTACGGCCCTCTCTCTGTCGGGGGCGACCTGAGTGCATTATGGACACTTTGAAATTTCACGATGGATACTGATTGCTATACAAGCGGTAACCCAAAAACACAAATATGGTCATAAATGCATTTAACGGTCATTCTGATTTTAATGCCCGCTATAGGAGCACCCTACTACGGCCCTCTTTCACTCAGGGCCGTCCTGGGTGCTTTATGGACTGTTTGACAAGTGCTGGAGGAGGAAATAGAGCCGTGCACCTGGTGATTGAAACCGTGCATCTGGTAACCCAAAAACACAAATATGGTCATAAATGCATTTAACGGTCATTCTGATTTTAATGCCCGCTATAGGAGCACCCTACTACGGCCCTCTTTCACTCAGGGCCGTCCTGGGTGCTTTATGGACTGTTTGACAAGTGCTGGAGGAGGAAATAGAGCCGTGCACCTGGTGATTGAAACCGTGCATCTGGTAACCCAAAAACACAAATATGGTCATAAATGCATTTAACGGTCATTCTGATTTTAATGCCCGCTATAGGAGCACCCTACTACGGCCCTCTTTCACTCAGGGCCGTCCTGGGTGCTTTATGGACTGTTTGACAAGTGCTGGAGGAGGAAATAGAGCCGTGCACCTGGTGATTGAAACCGTGCATCTGGTAACCCAAAAACACAAATATGGTCATAAATGCATTTAACGGTCATTCTGATTTTAATGCCCGCTATAGGAGCACCCTACTACGGCCCTCTTTCACTCAGGGCCGTCCTGGGTGCTTTATGGACTGTTTGACAAGTGCTGGAGGAGGAAATAGAGCCGTGCACCTGGTGATTGAAACCGTGCACCTGGTGATTGAAAACGTGCATCTGGTAACCCAAAAATTCAAATATGGTCCTAAATGCATTTAAGGGTCATTCTGATATTAATGCCCGCTATGGAAACACCCTACTACGGCCCTCTCTCTGTCGGGGGCGACCTGAGTGCATTATGGACACTTTGAAATTTCACGATGGATACTGATTGCTATACAAGCGGTAACCCAAAAACACAAATATGGTCATAAATGCATTTAACGGTCATTCTGATTTTAATGCCCGCTATAGGAGCACCCTACTACGGCCCTCTTTCACTCAGGGCCGTCCTGGGTGCTTTATGGACTGTTTGACAAGTGCTGGAGGAGGAAATAGAGCCGTGCACCTGGTGATTGAAACCGTGCATCTGGTAACCCAAAAACACAAATATGGTCATAAATGCATTTAACGGTCATTCTGATTTTAATGCCCGCTATAGGAGCACCCTACTACGGCCCTCTTTCACTCAGGGCCGTCCTGGGTGCTTTATGGACTGTTTGACAAGTGCTGGAGGAGGAAATAGAGCCGTGCACCTGGTGATTGAAACCGTGCATCTGGTAACCCAAAAACACAAATATGGTCATAAATGCATTTAACGGTCATTCTGATTTTAATGCCCGCTATAGGAGCACCCTACTACGGCCCTCTTTCACTCAGGGCCGTCCTGGGTGCTTTATGGACTGTTTGACAAGTGCTGGAGGAGGAAATAGAGCCGTGCACCTGGTGATTGAAACCGTGCATCTGGTAACCCAAAAACACAAATATGGTCATAAATGCATTTAACGGTCATTCTGATTTTAATGCCCGCTATAGGAGCACCCTACTACGGCCCTCTTTCACTCAGGGCCGTCCTGGGTGCTTTATGGACTGTTTGACAAGTGCTGGAGGAGGAAATAGAGCCGTGCACCTGGTGATTGAAACCGTGCACCTGGTGATTGAAAACGTGCATCTGGTAACCCAAAAATTCAAATATGGTCCTAAATGCATTTAAGGGTCATTCTGATATTAATGCCCGCTATGGAAACACCCTACTACGGCCCTCTCTCTGTCGGGGGCGACCTGAGTGCATTATGGACACTTTGAAATTTCACGATGGATACTGATTGCTATACAAGCGGTAACCCAAAAACACAAATATGGTCATAAATGCATTTAACGGTCATTCTGATTTTAATGCCCGCTATAGGAGCACCCTACTACGGCCCTCTTTCACTCAGGGCCGTCCTGGGTGCTTTATGGACTGTTTGACAAGTGCTGGAGGAGGAAATAGAGCCGTGCACCTGGTGATTGAAACCGTGCATCTGGTAACCCAAAAACACAAATATGGTCATAAATGCATTTAACGGTCATTCTGATTTTAATGCCCGCTATAGGAGCACCCTACTACGGCCCTCTTTCACTCAGGGCCGTCCTGGGTGCTTTATGGACTGTTTGACAAGTGCTGGAGGAGGAAATAGAGCCGTGCACCTGGTGATTGAAACCGTGCACCTGGTGATTGAAAACGTGCATCTGGTAACCCAAAAATTCAAATATGGTCCTAAATGCATTTAAGGGTCATTCTGATATTAATGCCCGCTATGGAAACACCCTACTACGGCCCTCTCTCTGTCGGGGGCGACCTGAGTGCATTATGGACACTTTGAAATTTCACGATGGATACTGATTGCTATACAAGCGGTAACCCAAAAACACAAATATGGTCATAAATGCATTTAACGGTCATTCTGATTTTAATGCCCGCTATAGGAGCACCCTACTACGGCCCTCTTTCACTCAGGGCCGTCCTGGGTGCTTTATGGACTGTTTGACAAGTGCTGGAGGAGGAAATAGAGCCGTGCACCTGGTGATTGAAACCGTGCATCTGGTAACCCAAAAACACAAATATGGTCATAAATGCATTTAACGGTCATTCTGATTTTAATGCCCGCTATAGGAGCACCCTACTACGGCCCTCTTTCACTCAGGGCCGTCCTGGGTGCTTTATGGACTGTTTGACAAGTGCTGGAGGAGGAAATAGAGCCGTGCACCTGGTGATTGAAACCGTGCACCTGGTGATTGAAAACGTGCATCTGGTAACCCAAAAATTCAAATATGGTCCTAAATGCATTTAAGGGTCATTCTGATATTAATGCCCGCTATGGAAACACCCTACTACGGCCCTCTCTCTGTCGGGGGCGACCTGAGTGCATTATGGACACTTTGAAATTTCACGATGGATACTGATTGCTATACAAGCGGTAACCCAAAAACACAAATATGGTCATAAATGCATTTAACGGTCATTCTGATTTTAATGCCCGCTATAGGAGCACCCTACTACGGCCCTCTTTCACTCAGGGCCGTCCTGGGTGCTTTATGGACTGTTTGACAAGTGCTGGAGGAGGAAATAGAGCCGTGCACCTGGTGATTGAAACCGTGCATCTGGTAACCCAAAAACACAAATATGGTCATAAATGCATTTAACGGTCATTCTGATTTTAATGCCCGCTATAGGAGCACCCTACTACGGCCCTCTTTCACTCAGGGCCGTCCTGGGTGCTTTATGGACTGTTTGACAAGTGCTGGAGGAGGAAATAGAGCCGTGCACCTGGTGATTGAAACCGTGCACCTGGTGATTGAAAACGTGCATCTGGTAACCCAAAAATTCAAATATGGTCCTAAATGCATTTAAGGGTCATTCTGATATTAATGCCCGCTATGGAAACACCCTACTACGGCCCTCTCTCTGTCGGGGGCGACCTGAGTGCATTATGGACACTTTGAAATTTCACGATGGATACTGATTGCTATACAAGCGGTAACCCAAAAACACAAATATGGTCATAAATGCATTTAACGGTCATTCTGATTTTAATGCCCGCTATAGGAGCACCCTACTACGGCCCTCTTTCACTCAGGGCCGTCCTGGGTGCTTTATGGACTGTTTGACAAGTGCTGGAGGAGGAAATAGAGCCGTGCACCTGGTGATTGAAACCGTGCATCTGGTAACCCAAAAACACAAATATGGTCATAAATGCATTTAACGGTCATTCTGATTTTAATGCCCGCTATAGGAGCACCCTACTACGGCCCTCTTTCACTCAGGGCCGTCCTGGGTGCTTTATGGACTGTTTGACAAGTGCTGGAGGAGGAAATAGAGCCGTGCACCTGGTGATTGAAACCGTGCACCTGGTGATTGAAAACGTGCATCTGGTAACCCAAAAATTCAAATATGGTCCTAAATGCATTTAAGGGTCATTCTGATATTAATGCCCGCTATGGAAACACCCTACTACGGCCCTCTCTCTGTCGGGGGCGACCTGAGTGCATTATGGACACTTTGAAATTTCACGATGGATACTGATTGCTATACAAGCGGTAACCCAAAAACACAAATATGGTCATAAATGCATTTAACGGTCATTCTGATTTTAATGCCCGCTATAGGAGCACCCTACTACGGCCCTCTTTCACTCAGGGCCGTCCTGGGTGCTTTATGGACTGTTTGACAAGTGCTGGAGGAGGAAATAGAGCCGTGCACCTGGTGATTGAAACCGTGCATCTGGTAACCCAAAAACACAAATATGGTCATAAATGCATTTAACGGTCATTCTGATTTTAATGCCCGCTATAGGAGCACCCTACTACGGCCCTCTTTCACTCAGGGCCGTCCTGGGTGCTTTATGGACTGTTTGACAAGTGCTGGAGGAGGAAATAGAGCCGTGCACCTGGTGATTGAAACCGTGCATCTGGTAACCCAAAAACACAAATATGGTCATAAATGCATTTAACGGTCATTCTGATTTTAATGCCCGCTATAGGAGCACCCTACTACGGCCCTCTTTCACTCAGGGCCGTCCTGGGTGCTTTATGGACTGTTTGACAAGTGCTGGAGGAGGAAATAGAGCCGTGCACCTGGTGATTGAAACCGTGCACCTGGTGATTGAAAACGTGCATCTGGTAACCCAAAAATTCAAATATGGTCCTAAATGCATTTAAGGGTCATTCTGATATTAATGCCCGCTATGGAAACACCCTACTACGGCCCTCTCTCTGTCGGGGGCGACCTGAGTGCATTATGGACACTTTGAAATTTCACGATGGATACTGATTGCTATACAAGCGGTAACCCAAAAACACAAATATGGTCATAAATGCATTTAACGGTCATTCTGATTTTAATGCCCGCTATAGGAGCACCCTACTACGGCCCTCTTTCACTCAGGGCCGTCCTGGGTGCTTTATGGACTGTTTGACAAGTGCTGGAGGAGGAAATAGAGCCGTGCACCTGGTGATTGAAACCGTGCATCTGGTAACCCAAAAACACAAATATGGTCATAAATGCATTTAACGGTCATTCTGATTTTAATGCCCGCTATAGGAGCACCCTACTACGGCCCTCTTTCACTCAGGGCCGTCCTGGGTGCTTTATGGACTGTTTGACAAGTGCTGGAGGAGGAAATAGAGCCGTGCACCTGGTGATTGAAACCGTGCACCTGGTGATTGAAAACGTGCATCTGGTAACCCAAAAATTCAAATATGGTCCTAAATGCATTTAAGGGTCATTCTGATATTAATGCCCGCTATGGAAACACCCTACTACGGCCCTCTCTCTGTCGGGGGCGACCTGAGTGCATTATGGACACTTTGAAATTTCACGATGGATACTGATTGCTATACAAGCGGTAACCCAAAAACACAAATATGGTCATAAATGCATTTAACGGTCATTCTGATTTTAATGCCCGCTATAGGAGCACCCTACTACGGCCCTCTTTCACTCAGGGCCGTCCTGGGTGCTTTATGGACTGTTTGACAAGTGCTGGAGGAGGAAATAGAGCCGTGCACCTGGTGATTGAAACCGTGCATCTGGTAACCCAAAAACACAAATATGGTCATAAATGCATTTAACGGTCATTCTGATTTTAATGCCCGCTATAGGAGCACCCTACTACGGCCCTCTTTCACTCAGGGCCGTCCTGGGTGCTTTATGGACTGTTTGACAAGTGCTGGAGGAGGAAATAGAGCCGTGCACCTGGTGATTGAAACCGTGCATCTGGTAACCCAAAAACACAAATATGGTCATAAATGCATTTAACGGTCATTCTGATTTTAATGCCCGCTATAGGAGCACCCTACTACGGCCCTCTTTCACTCAGGGCCGTCCTGGGTGCTTTATGGACTGTTTGACAAGTGCTGGAGGAGGAAATAGAGCCGTGCACCTGGTGATTGAAACCGTGCATCTGGTAACCCAAAAACACAAATATGGTCATAAATGCATTTAACGGTCATTCTGATTTTAATGCCCGCTATAGGAGCACCCTACTACGGCCCTCTTTCACTCAGGGCCGTCCTGGGTGCTTTATGGACTGTTTGACAAGTGCTGGAGGAGGAAATAGAGCCGTGCACCTGGTGATTGAAACCGTGCACCTGGTGATTGAAAACGTGCATCTGGTAACCCAAAAATTCAAATATGGTCCTAAATGCATTTAAGGGTCATTCTGATATTAATGCCCGCTATGGAAACACCCTACTACGGCCCTCTCTCTGTCGGGGGCGACCTGAGTGCATTATGGACACTTTGAAATTTCACGATGGATACTGATTGCTATACAAGCGGTAACCCAAAAACACAAATATGGTCATAAATGCATTTAACGGTCATTCTGATTTTAATGCCCGCTATAGGAGCACCCTACTACGGCCCTCTTTCACTCAGGGCCGTCCTGGGTGCTTTATGGACTGTTTGACAAGTGCTGGAGGAGGAAATAGAGCCGTGCACCTGGTGATTGAAACCGTGCATCTGGTAACCCAAAAACACAAATATGGTCATAAATGCATTTAACGGTCATTCTGATTTTAATGCCCGCTATAGGAGCACCCTACTACGGCCCTCTTTCACTCAGGGCCGTCCTGGGTGCTTTATGGACTGTTTGACAAGTGCTGGAGGAGGAAATAGAGCCGTGCACCTGGTGATTGAAACCGTGCACCTGGTGATTGAAAACGTGCATCTGGTAACCCAAAAATTCAAATATGGTCCTAAATGCATTTAAGGGTCATTCTGATATTAATGCCCGCTATGGAAACACCCTACTACGGCCCTCTCTCTGTCGGGGGCGACCTGAGTGCATTATGGACACTTTGAAATTTCACGATGGATACTGATTGCTATACAAGCGGTAACCCAAAAACACAAATATGGTCATAAATGCATTTAACGGTCATTCTGATTTTAATGCCCGCTATAGGAGCACCCTACTACGGCCCTCTTTCACTCAGGGCCGTCCTGGGTGCTTTATGGACTGTTTGACAAGTGCTGGAGGAGGAAATAGAGCCGTGCACCTGGTGATTGAAACCGTGCATCTGGTAACCCAAAAACACAAATATGGTCATAAATGCATTTAACGGTCATTCTGATTTTAATGCCCGCTATAGGAGCACCCTACTACGGCCCTCTTTCACTCAGGGCCGTCCTGGGTGCTTTATGGACTGTTTGACAAGTGCTGGAGGAGGAAATAGAGCCGTGCACCTGGTGATTGAAACCGTGCATCTGGTAACCCAAAAACACAAATATGGTCATAAATGCATTTAACGGTCATTCTGATTTTAATGCCCGCTATAGGAGCACCCTACTACGGCCCTCTTTCACTCAGGGCCGTCCTGGGTGCTTTATGGACTGTTTGACAAGTGCTGGAGGAGGAAATAGAGCCGTGCACCTGGTGATTGAAACCGTGCATCTGGTAACCCAAAAACACAAATATGGTCATAAATGCATTTAACGGTCATTCTGATTTTAATGCCCGCTATAGGAGCACCCTACTACGGCCCTCTTTCACTCAGGGCCGTCCTGGGTGCTTTATGGACTGTTTGACAAGTGCTGGAGGAGGAAATAGAGCCGTGCACCTGGTGATTGAAACCGTGCACCTGGTGATTGAAAACGTGCATCTGGTAACCCAAAAATTCAAATATGGTCCTAAATGCATTTAAGGGTCATTCTGATATTAATGCCCGCTATGGAAACACCCTACTACGGCCCTCTCTCTGTCGGGGGCGACCTGAGTGCATTATGGACACTTTGAAATTTCACGATGGATACTGATTGCTATACAAGCGGTAACCCAAAAACACAAATATGGTCATAAATGCATTTAACGGTCATTCTGATTTTAATGCCCGCTATAGGAGCACCCTACTACGGCCCTCTTTCACTCAGGGCCGTCCTGGGTGCTTTATGGACTGTTTGACAAGTGCTGGAGGAGGAAATAGAGCCGTGCACCTGGTGATTGAAACCGTGCATCTGGTAACCCAAAAACACAAATATGGTCATAAATGCATTTAACGGTCATTCTGATTTTAATGCCCGCTATAGGAGCACCCTACTACGGCCCTCTTTCACTCAGGGCCGTCCTGGGTGCTTTATGGACTGTTTGACAAGTGCTGGAGGAGGAAATAGAGCCGTGCACCTGGTGATTGAAACCGTGCATCTGGTAACCCAAAAACACAAATATGGTCATAAATGCATTTAACGGTCATTCTGATTTTAATGCCCGCTATAGGAGCACCCTACTACGGCCCTCTTTCACTCAGGGCCGTCCTGGGTGCTTTATGGACTGTTTGACAAGTGCTGGAGGAGGAAATAGAGCCGTGCACCTGGTGATTGAAACCGTGCATCTGGTAACCCAAAAACACAAATATGGTCATAAATGCATTTAACGGTCATTCTGATTTTAATGCCCGCTATAGGAGCACCCTACTACGGCCCTCTTTCACTCAGGGCCGTCCTGGGTGCTTTATGGACTGTTTGACAAGTGCTGGAGGAGGAAATAGAGCCGTGCACCTGGTGATTGAAACCGTGCACCTGGTGATTGAAAACGTGCATCTGGTAACCCAAAAATTCAAATATGGTCCTAAATGCATTTAAGGGTCATTCTGATATTAATGCCCGCTATGGAAACACCCTACTACGGCCCTCTCTCTGTCGGGGGCGACCTGAGTGCATTATGGACACTTTGAAATTTCACGATGGATACTGATTGCTATACAAGCGGTAACCCAAAAACACAAATATGGTCATAAATGCATTTAACGGTCATTCTGATTTTAATGCCCGCTATAGGAGCACCCTACTACGGCCCTCTTTCACTCAGGGCCGTCCTGGGTGCTTTATGGACTGTTTGACAAGTGCTGGAGGAGGAAATAGAGCCGTGCACCTGGTGATTGAAACCGTGCATCTGGTAACCCAAAAACACAAATATGGTCATAAATGCATTTAACGGTCATTCTGATTTTAATGCCCGCTATAGGAGCACCCTACTACGGCCCTCTTTCACTCAGGGCCGTCCTGGGTGCTTTATGGACTGTTTGACAAGTGCTGGAGGAGGAAATAGAGCCGTGCACCTGGTGATTGAAACCGTGCACCTGGTGATTGAAAACGTGCATCTGGTAACCCAAAAATTCAAATATGGTCCTAAATGCATTTAAGGGTCATTCTGATATTAATGCCCGCTATGGAAACACCCTACTACGGCCCTCTCTCTGTCGGGGGCGACCTGAGTGCATTATGGACACTTTGAAATTTCACGATGGATACTGATTGCTATACAAGCGGTAACCCAAAAACACAAATATGGTCATAAATGCATTTAACGGTCATTCTGATTTTAATGCCCGCTATAGGAGCACCCTACTACGGCCCTCTTTCACTCAGGGCCGTCCTGGGTGCTTTATGGACTGTTTGACAAGTGCTGGAGGAGGAAATAGAGCCGTGCACCTGGTGATTGAAACCGTGCATCTGGTAACCCAAAAACACAAATATGGTCATAAATGCATTTAACGGTCATTCTGATTTTAATGCCCGCTATAGGAGCACCCTACTACGGCCCTCTTTCACTCAGGGCCGTCCTGGGTGCTTTATGGACTGTTTGACAAGTGCTGGAGGAGGAAATAGAGCCGTGCACCTGGTGATTGAAACCGTGCACCTGGTGATTGAAAACGTGCATCTGGTAACCCAAAAATTCAAATATGGTCCTAAATGCATTTAAGGGTCATTCTGATATTAATGCCCGCTATGGAAACACCCTACTACGGCCCTCTCTCTGTCGGGGGCGACCTGAGTGCATTATGGACACTTTGAAATTTCACGATGGATACTGATTGCTATACAAGCGGTAACCCAAAAACACAAATATGGTCATAAATGCATTTAACGGTCATTCTGATTTTAATGCCCGCTATAGGAGCACCCTACTACGGCCCTCTTTCACTCAGGGCCGTCCTGGGTGCTTTATGGACTGTTTGACAAGTGCTGGAGGAGGAAATAGAGCCGTGCACCTGGTGATTGAAACCGTGCATCTGGTAACCCAAAAACACAAATATGGTCATAAATGCATTTAACGGTCATTCTGATTTTAATGCCCGCTATAGGAGCACCCTACTACGGCCCTCTTTCACTCAGGGCCGTCCTGGGTGCTTTATGGACTGTTTGACAAGTGCTGGAGGAGGAAATAGAGCCGTGCACCTGGTGATTGAAACCGTGCACCTGGTGATTGAAAACGTGCATCTGGTAACCCAAAAATTCAAATATGGTCCTAAATGCATTTAAGGGTCATTCTGATATTAATGCCCGCTATGGAAACACCCTACTACGGCCCTCTCTCTGTCGGGGGCGACCTGAGTGCATTATGGACACTTTGAAATTTCACGATGGATACTGATTGCTATACAAGCGGTAACCCAAAAACACAAATATGGTCATAAATGCATTTAACGGTCATTCTGATTTTAATGCCCGCTATAGGAGCACCCTACTACGGCCCTCTTTCACTCAGGGCCGTCCTGGGTGCTTTATGGACTGTTTGACAAGTGCTGGAGGAGGAAATAGAGCCGTGCACCTGGTGATTGAAACCGTGCATCTGGTAACCCAAAAACACAAATATGGTCATAAATGCATTTAACGGTCATTCTGATTTTAATGCCCGCTATAGGAGCACCCTACTACGGCCCTCTTTCACTCAGGGCCGTCCTGGGTGCTTTATGGACTGTTTGACAAGTGCTGGAGGAGGAAATAGAGCCGTGCACCTGGTGATTGAAACCGTGCACCTGGTGATTGAAAACGTGCATCTGGTAACCCAAAAATTCAAATATGGTCCTAAATGCATTTAAGGGTCATTCTGATATTAATGCCCGCTATGGAAACACCCTACTACGGCCCTCTCTCTGTCGGGGGCGACCTGAGTGCATTATGGACACTTTGAAATTTCACGATGGATACTGATTGCTATACAAGCGGTAACCCAAAAACACAAATATGGTCATAAATGCATTTAACGGTCATTCTGATTTTAATGCCCGCTATAGGAGCACCCTACTACGGCCCTCTTTCACTCAGGGCCGTCCTGGGTGCTTTATGGACTGTTTGACAAGTGCTGGAGGAGGAAATAGAGCCGTGCACCTGGTGATTGAAACCGTGCATCTGGTAACCCAAAAACACAAATATGGTCATAAATGCATTTAACGGTCATTCTGATTTTAATGCCCGCTATAGGAGCACCCTACTACGGCCCTCTTTCACTCAGGGCCGTCCTGGGTGCTTTATGGACTGTTTGACAAGTGCTGGAGGAGGAAATAGAGCCGTGCACCTGGTGATTGAAACCGTGCATCTGGTAACCCAAAAACACAAATATGGTCATAAATGCATTTAACGGTCATTCTGATTTTAATGCCCGCTATAGGAGCACCCTACTACGGCCCTCTTTCACTCAGGGCCGTCCTGGGTGCTTTATGGACTGTTTGACAAGTGCTGGAGGAGGAAATAGAGCCGTGCACCTGGTGATTGAAACCGTGCACCTGGTGATTGAAAACGTGCATCTGGTAACCCAAAAATTCAAATATGGTCCTAAATGCATTTAAGGGTCATTCTGATATTAATGCCCGCTATGGAAACACCCTACTACGGCCCTCTCTCTGTCGGGGGCGACCTGAGTGCATTATGGACACTTTGAAATTTCACGATGGATACTGATTGCTATACAAGCGGTAACCCAAAAACACAAATATGGTCATAAATGCATTTAACGGTCATTCTGATTTTAATGCCCGCTATAGGAGCACCCTACTACGGCCCTCTTTCACTCAGGGCCGTCCTGGGTGCTTTATGGACTGTTTGACAAGTGCTGGAGGAGGAAATAGAGCCGTGCACCTGGTGATTGAAACCGTGCATCTGGTAACCCAAAAACACAAATATGGTCATAAATGCATTTAACGGTCATTCTGATTTTAATGCCCGCTATAGGAGCACCCTACTACGGCCCTCTTTCACTCAGGGCCGTCCTGGGTGCTTTATGGACTGTTTGACAAGTGCTGGAGGAGGAAATAGAGCCGTGCACCTGGTGATTGAAACCGTGCACCTGGTGATTGAAAACGTGCATCTGGTAACCCAAAAATTCAAATATGGTCCTAAATGCATTTAAGGGTCATTCTGATATTAATGCCCGCTATGGAAACACCCTACTACGGCCCTCTCTCTGTCGGGGGCGACCTGAGTGCATTATGGACACTTTGAAATTTCACGATGGATACTGATTGCTATACAAGCGGTAACCCAAAAATTAAAAGATTATGAATAAGAAGACACAGAGAGGCTTAAAAAGTTAAACTCTCTCTCATGGGATGAAGGGACATACAGGCCTAAAGGCCAAACACCCCTAACCAGGTTATATGCCTCTATCTGGGCATCAGAGGTCACAAACAGGCCTCAAGGCCTTATTTGACCTAACCGGTAAAATGACTTTTTCTGGGAATGAGAGGACACAGAGAGGCTTAAAAGGCTAAACTCTCTCTCATGGGATGAAGGGACATACAGGCCTAAAGGCCAAACACCCCTAACCAGGTTATATGCCTCTATCTGGGCATCAGAGGTCACAAACAGGCCTCAAGGCCTTATTTGACCTAACCGGTAAAATGACTTTTTCTGGGAATGAGAGGACACAGAGAGGCTTAAAAGGCTAAACTCTCTCTCATGGGATGAAGGGACATACAAGCCTAAAGGCCAAACACCACTAACCAGGTTATATGCCTCTATCTGGCCTCAAAACCTTATTTGACCTTTGTTGGACGCCATCTTGGGCTATATGCTGAAACACCAAAACGTGAATAAATCAAAAAGTACAAGTCCAATCTGGATGGGGTTTTTTTTTAACTAAAGGGCACACATAGACGATAATGTACATGTAATTAAAACCATTTTTGTATAAAAAATTTGAATAGAAAATCGTGTTTTAAGTTTTTGGAAAATAGTGAATGTTACAGGAAACATAGGTGCCTGTTAGGGCAATTTGTTTTTGACATGCTCTACTTGTTGCCCATTGAGAGAGAGGGTATGAGACGAAATTTGGGACCTCTAGCCCCTCGGGAAGTATTTTTAATCATTTTATGAAAATTACCGATTTTGGCATTAAAACATAAATAGACGTGCAACTGGTAACCTAAAAATAATATCCTAATTTAAAGTAGTCACCTCGTAAGG
>NW_022262437.1:37500-72500 GCF_002021735.2 Oncorhynchus kisutch
GATTTTAATGCCCGCTATAGGAGCACCCTACTACGGCCCTCTTTCACTCAGGGCCGTCCTGGGTGCTTTATGGACTGTTTGACAAGTGCTGGAGGAGGAAATAGAGCCGTGCACCTGGTGATTGAAACCGTGCACCTGGTGATTGAAAACGTGCATCTGGTAACCCAAAAATTCAAATATGGTCCTAAATGCATTTAAGGGTCATTCTGATATTAATGCCCGCTATGGAAACACCCTACTACGGCCCTCTCTCTGTCGGGGGCGACCTGAGTGCATTATGGACACTTTGAAATTTCACGATGGATACTGATTGCTATACAAGCGGTAACCCAAAAACACAAATATGGTCATAAATGCATTTAACGGTCATTCTGATTTTAATGCCCGCTATAGGAGCACCCTACTACGGCCCTCTTTCACTCAGGGCCGTCCTGGGTGCTTTATGGACTGTTTGACAAGTGCTGGAGGAGGAAATAGAGCCGTGCACCTGGTGATTGAAACCGTGCATCTGGTAACCCAAAAACACAAATATGGTCATAAATGCATTTAACGGTCATTCTGATTTTAATGCCCGCTATAGGAGCACCCTACTACGGCCCTCTTTCACTCAGGGCCGTCCTGGGTGCTTTATGGACTGTTTGACAAGTGCTGGAGGAGGAAATAGAGCCGTGCACCTGGTGATTGAAACCGTGCATCTGGTAACCCAAAAACACAAATATGGTCATAAATGCATTTAACGGTCATTCTGATTTTAATGCCCGCTATAGGAGCACCCTACTACGGCCCTCTTTCACTCAGGGCCGTCCTGGGTGCTTTATGGACTGTTTGACAAGTGCTGGAGGAGGAAATAGAGCCGTGCACCTGGTGATTGAAACCGTGCACCTGGTGATTGAAAACGTGCATCTGGTAACCCAAAAATTCAAATATGGTCCTAAATGCATTTAAGGGTCATTCTGATATTAATGCCCGCTATGGAAACACCCTACTACGGCCCTCTCTCTGTCGGGGGCGACCTGAGTGCATTATGGACACTTTGAAATTTCACGATGGATACTGATTGCTATACAAGCGGTAACCCAAAAACACAAATATGGTCATAAATGCATTTAACGGTCATTCTGATTTTAATGCCCGCTATAGGAGCACCCTACTACGGCCCTCTTTCACTCAGGGCCGTCCTGGGTGCTTTATGGACTGTTTGACAAGTGCTGGAGGAGGAAATAGAGCCGTGCACCTGGTGATTGAAACCGTGCATCTGGTAACCCAAAAACACAAATATGGTCATAAATGCATTTAACGGTCATTCTGATTTTAATGCCCGCTATAGGAGCACCCTACTACGGCCCTCTTTCACTCAGGGCCGTCCTGGGTGCTTTATGGACTGTTTGACAAGTGCTGGAGGAGGAAATAGAGCCGTGCACCTGGTGATTGAAACCGTGCACCTGGTGATTGAAAACGTGCATCTGGTAACCCAAAAATTCAAATATGGTCCTAAATGCATTTAAGGGTCATTCTGATATTAATGCCCGCTATGGAAACACCCTACTACGGCCCTCTCTCTGTCGGGGGCGACCTGAGTGCATTATGGACACTTTGAAATTTCACGATGGATACTGATTGCTATACAAGCGGTAACCCAAAAACACAAATATGGTCATAAATGCATTTAACGGTCATTCTGATTTTAATGCCCGCTATAGGAGCACCCTACTACGGCCCTCTTTCACTCAGGGCCGTCCTGGGTGCTTTATGGACTGTTTGACAAGTGCTGGAGGAGGAAATAGAGCCGTGCACCTGGTGATTGAAACCGTGCATCTGGTAACCCAAAAACACAAATATGGTCATAAATGCATTTAACGGTCATTCTGATTTTAATGCCCGCTATAGGAGCACCCTACTACGGCCCTCTTTCACTCAGGGCCGTCCTGGGTGCTTTATGGACTGTTTGACAAGTGCTGGAGGAGGAAATAGAGCCGTGCACCTGGTGATTGAAACCGTGCATCTGGTAACCCAAAAACACAAATATGGTCATAAATGCATTTAACGGTCATTCTGATTTTAATGCCCGCTATAGGAGCACCCTACTACGGCCCTCTTTCACTCAGGGCCGTCCTGGGTGCTTTATGGACTGTTTGACAAGTGCTGGAGGAGGAAATAGAGCCGTGCACCTGGTGATTGAAACCGTGCACCTGGTGATTGAAAACGTGCATCTGGTAACCCAAAAATTCAAATATGGTCCTAAATGCATTTAAGGGTCATTCTGATATTAATGCCCGCTATGGAAACACCCTACTACGGCCCTCTCTCTGTCGGGGGCGACCTGAGTGCATTATGGACACTTTGAAATTTCACGATGGATACTGATTGCTATACAAGCGGTAACCCAAAAACACAAATATGGTCATAAATGCATTTAACGGTCATTCTGATTTTAATGCCCGCTATAGGAGCACCCTACTACGGCCCTCTTTCACTCAGGGCCGTCCTGGGTGCTTTATGGACTGTTTGACAAGTGCTGGAGGAGGAAATAGAGCCGTGCACCTGGTGATTGAAACCGTGCATCTGGTAACCCAAAAACACAAATATGGTCATAAATGCATTTAACGGTCATTCTGATTTTAATGCCCGCTATAGGAGCACCCTACTACGGCCCTCTTTCACTCAGGGCCGTCCTGGGTGCTTTATGGACTGTTTGACAAGTGCTGGAGGAGGAAATAGAGCCGTGCACCTGGTGATTGAAACCGTGCACCTGGTGATTGAAAACGTGCATCTGGTAACCCAAAAATTCAAATATGGTCCTAAATGCATTTAAGGGTCATTCTGATATTAATGCCCGCTATGGAAACACCCTACTACGGCCCTCTCTCTGTCGGGGGCGACCTGAGTGCATTATGGACACTTTGAAATTTCACGATGGATACTGATTGCTATACAAGCGGTAACCCAAAAACACAAATATGGTCATAAATGCATTTAACGGTCATTCTGATTTTAATGCCCGCTATAGGAGCACCCTACTACGGCCCTCTTTCACTCAGGGCCGTCCTGGGTGCTTTATGGACTGTTTGACAAGTGCTGGAGGAGGAAATAGAGCCGTGCACCTGGTGATTGAAACCGTGCATCTGGTAACCCAAAAACACAAATATGGTCATAAATGCATTTAACGGTCATTCTGATTTTAATGCCCGCTATAGGAGCACCCTACTACGGCCCTCTTTCACTCAGGGCCGTCCTGGGTGCTTTATGGACTGTTTGACAAGTGCTGGAGGAGGAAATAGAGCCGTGCACCTGGTGATTGAAACCGTGCATCTGGTAACCCAAAAACACAAATATGGTCATAAATGCATTTAACGGTCATTCTGATTTTAATGCCCGCTATAGGAGCACCCTACTACGGCCCTCTTTCACTCAGGGCCGTCCTGGGTGCTTTATGGACTGTTTGACAAGTGCTGGAGGAGGAAATAGAGCCGTGCACCTGGTGATTGAAACCGTGCACCTGGTGATTGAAAACGTGCATCTGGTAACCCAAAAATTCAAATATGGTCCTAAATGCATTTAAGGGTCATTCTGATATTAATGCCCGCTATGGAAACACCCTACTACGGCCCTCTCTCTGTCGGGGGCGACCTGAGTGCATTATGGACACTTTGAAATTTCACGATGGATACTGATTGCTATACAAGCGGTAACCCAAAAACACAAATATGGTCATAAATGCATTTAACGGTCATTCTGATTTTAATGCCCGCTATAGGAGCACCCTACTACGGCCCTCTTTCACTCAGGGCCGTCCTGGGTGCTTTATGGACTGTTTGACAAGTGCTGGAGGAGGAAATAGAGCCGTGCACCTGGTGATTGAAACCGTGCATCTGGTAACCCAAAAACACAAATATGGTCATAAATGCATTTAACGGTCATTCTGATTTTAATGCCCGCTATAGGAGCACCCTACTACGGCCCTCTTTCACTCAGGGCCGTCCTGGGTGCTTTATGGACTGTTTGACAAGTGCTGGAGGAGGAAATAGAGCCGTGCACCTGGTGATTGAAACCGTGCACCTGGTGATTGAAAACGTGCATCTGGTAACCCAAAAATTCAAATATGGTCCTAAATGCATTTAAGGGTCATTCTGATATTAATGCCCGCTATGGAAACACCCTACTACGGCCCTCTCTCTGTCGGGGGCGACCTGAGTGCATTATGGACACTTTGAAATTTCACGATGGATACTGATTGCTATACAAGCGGTAACCCAAAAACACAAATATGGTCATAAATGCATTTAACGGTCATTCTGATTTTAATGCCCGCTATAGGAGCACCCTACTACGGCCCTCTTTCACTCAGGGCCGTCCTGGGTGCTTTATGGACTGTTTGACAAGTGCTGGAGGAGGAAATAGAGCCGTGCACCTGGTGATTGAAACCGTGCATCTGGTAACCCAAAAACACAAATATGGTCATAAATGCATTTAACGGTCATTCTGATTTTAATGCCCGCTATAGGAGCACCCTACTACGGCCCTCTTTCACTCAGGGCCGTCCTGGGTGCTTTATGGACTGTTTGACAAGTGCTGGAGGAGGAAATAGAGCCGTGCACCTGGTGATTGAAACCGTGCATCTGGTAACCCAAAAACACAAATATGGTCATAAATGCATTTAACGGTCATTCTGATTTTAATGCCCGCTATAGGAGCACCCTACTACGGCCCTCTTTCACTCAGGGCCGTCCTGGGTGCTTTATGGACTGTTTGACAAGTGCTGGAGGAGGAAATAGAGCCGTGCACCTGGTGATTGAAACCGTGCACCTGGTGATTGAAAACGTGCATCTGGTAACCCAAAAATTCAAATATGGTCCTAAATGCATTTAAGGGTCATTCTGATATTAATGCCCGCTATGGAAACACCCTACTACGGCCCTCTCTCTGTCGGGGGCGACCTGAGTGCATTATGGACACTTTGAAATTTCACGATGGATACTGATTGCTATACAAGCGGTAACCCAAAAACACAAATATGGTCATAAATGCATTTAACGGTCATTCTGATTTTAATGCCCGCTATAGGAGCACCCTACTACGGCCCTCTTTCACTCAGGGCCGTCCTGGGTGCTTTATGGACTGTTTGACAAGTGCTGGAGGAGGAAATAGAGCCGTGCACCTGGTGATTGAAACCGTGCATCTGGTAACCCAAAAACACAAATATGGTCATAAATGCATTTAACGGTCATTCTGATTTTAATGCCCGCTATAGGAGCACCCTACTACGGCCCTCTTTCACTCAGGGCCGTCCTGGGTGCTTTATGGACTGTTTGACAAGTGCTGGAGGAGGAAATAGAGCCGTGCACCTGGTGATTGAAACCGTGCACCTGGTGATTGAAAACGTGCATCTGGTAACCCAAAAATTCAAATATGGTCCTAAATGCATTTAAGGGTCATTCTGATATTAATGCCCGCTATGGAAACACCCTACTACGGCCCTCTCTCTGTCGGGGGCGACCTGAGTGCATTATGGACACTTTGAAATTTCACGATGGATACTGATTGCTATACAAGCGGTAACCCAAAAACACAAATATGGTCATAAATGCATTTAACGGTCATTCTGATTTTAATGCCCGCTATAGGAGCACCCTACTACGGCCCTCTTTCACTCAGGGCCGTCCTGGGTGCTTTATGGACTGTTTGACAAGTGCTGGAGGAGGAAATAGAGCCGTGCACCTGGTGATTGAAACCGTGCACCTGGTGATTGAAAACGTGCATCTGGTAACCCAAAAATTCAAATATGGTCCTAAATGCATTTAAGGGTCATTCTGATATTAATGCCCGCTATGGAAACACCCTACTACGGCCCTCTCTCTGTCGGGGGCGACCTGAGTGCATTATGGACACTTTGAAATTTCACGATGGATACTGATTGCTATACAAGCGGTAACCCAAAAACACAAATATGGTCATAAATGCATTTAACGGTCATTCTGATTTTAATGCCCGCTATAGGAGCACCCTACTACGGCCCTCTTTCACTCAGGGCCGTCCTGGGTGCTTTATGGACTGTTTGACAAGTGCTGGAGGAGGAAATAGAGCCGTGCACCTGGTGATTGAAACCGTGCATCTGGTAACCCAAAAACACAAATATGGTCATAAATGCATTTAACGGTCATTCTGATTTTAATGCCCGCTATAGGAGCACCCTACTACGGCCCTCTTTCACTCAGGGCCGTCCTGGGTGCTTTATGGACTGTTTGACAAGTGCTGGAGGAGGAAATAGAGCCGTGCACCTGGTGATTGAAACCGTGCACCTGGTGATTGAAAACGTGCATCTGGTAACCCAAAAATTCAAATATGGTCCTAAATGCATTTAAGGGTCATTCTGATATTAATGCCCGCTATGGAAACACCCTACTACGGCCCTCTCTCTGTCGGGGGCGACCTGAGTGCATTATGGACACTTTGAAATTTCACGATGGATACTGATTGCTATACAAGCGGTAACCCAAAAACACAAATATGGTCATAAATGCATTTAACGGTCATTCTGATTTTAATGCCCGCTATAGGAGCACCCTACTACGGCCCTCTTTCACTCAGGGCCGTCCTGGGTGCTTTATGGACTGTTTGACAAGTGCTGGAGGAGGAAATAGAGCCGTGCACCTGGTGATTGAAACCGTGCATCTGGTAACCCAAAAACACAAATATGGTCATAAATGCATTTAACGGTCATTCTGATTTTAATGCCCGCTATAGGAGCACCCTACTACGGCCCTCTTTCACTCAGGGCCGTCCTGGGTGCTTTATGGACTGTTTGACAAGTGCTGGAGGAGGAAATAGAGCCGTGCACCTGGTGATTGAAACCGTGCACCTGGTGATTGAAAACGTGCATCTGGTAACCCAAAAATTCAAATATGGTCCTAAATGCATTTAAGGGTCATTCTGATATTAATGCCCGCTATGGAAACACCCTACTACGGCCCTCTCTCTGTCGGGGGCGACCTGAGTGCATTATGGACACTTTGAAATTTCACGATGGATACTGATTGCTATACAAGCGGTAACCCAAAAACACAAATATGGTCATAAATGCATTTAACGGTCATTCTGATTTTAATGCCCGCTATAGGAGCACCCTACTACGGCCCTCTTTCACTCAGGGCCGTCCTGGGTGCTTTATGGACTGTTTGACAAGTGCTGGAGGAGGAAATAGAGCCGTGCACCTGGTGATTGAAACCGTGCATCTGGTAACCCAAAAACACAAATATGGTCATAAATGCATTTAACGGTCATTCTGATTTTAATGCCCGCTATAGGAGCACCCTACTACGGCCCTCTTTCACTCAGGGCCGTCCTGGGTGCTTTATGGACTGTTTGACAAGTGCTGGAGGAGGAAATAGAGCCGTGCACCTGGTGATTGAAACCGTGCATCTGGTAACCCAAAAACACAAATATGGTCATAAATGCATTTAACGGTCATTCTGATTTTAATGCCCGCTATAGGAGCACCCTACTACGGCCCTCTTTCACTCAGGGCCGTCCTGGGTGCTTTATGGACTGTTTGACAAGTGCTGGAGGAGGAAATAGAGCCGTGCACCTGGTGATTGAAACCGTGCACCTGGTGATTGAAAACGTGCATCTGGTAACCCAAAAATTCAAATATGGTCCTAAATGCATTTAAGGGTCATTCTGATATTAATGCCCGCTATGGAAACACCCTACTACGGCCCTCTCTCTGTCGGGGGCGACCTGAGTGCATTATGGACACTTTGAAATTTCACGATGGATACTGATTGCTATACAAGCGGTAACCCAAAAACACAAATATGGTCATAAATGCATTTAACGGTCATTCTGATTTTAATGCCCGCTATAGGAGCACCCTACTACGGCCCTCTTTCACTCAGGGCCGTCCTGGGTGCTTTATGGACTGTTTGACAAGTGCTGGAGGAGGAAATAGAGCCGTGCACCTGGTGATTGAAACCGTGCATCTGGTAACCCAAAAACACAAATATGGTCATAAATGCATTTAACGGTCATTCTGATTTTAATGCCCGCTATAGGAGCACCCTACTACGGCCCTCTTTCACTCAGGGCCGTCCTGGGTGCTTTATGGACTGTTTGACAAGTGCTGGAGGAGGAAATAGAGCCGTGCACCTGGTGATTGAAACCGTGCATCTGGTAACCCAAAAACACAAATATGGTCATAAATGCATTTAACGGTCATTCTGATTTTAATGCCCGCTATAGGAGCACCCTACTACGGCCCTCTTTCACTCAGGGCCGTCCTGGGTGCTTTATGGACTGTTTGACAAGTGCTGGAGGAGGAAATAGAGCCGTGCACCTGGTGATTGAAACCGTGCACCTGGTGATTGAAAACGTGCATCTGGTAACCCAAAAATTCAAATATGGTCCTAAATGCATTTAAGGGTCATTCTGATATTAATGCCCGCTATGGAAACACCCTACTACGGCCCTCTCTCTGTCGGGGGCGACCTGAGTGCATTATGGACACTTTGAAATTTCACGATGGATACTGATTGCTATACAAGCGGTAACCCAAAAACACAAATATGGTCATAAATGCATTTAACGGTCATTCTGATTTTAATGCCCGCTATAGGAGCACCCTACTACGGCCCTCTTTCACTCAGGGCCGTCCTGGGTGCTTTATGGACTGTTTGACAAGTGCTGGAGGAGGAAATAGAGCCGTGCACCTGGTGATTGAAACCGTGCATCTGGTAACCCAAAAACACAAATATGGTCATAAATGCATTTAACGGTCATTCTGATTTTAATGCCCGCTATAGGAGCACCCTACTACGGCCCTCTTTCACTCAGGGCCGTCCTGGGTGCTTTATGGACTGTTTGACAAGTGCTGGAGGAGGAAATAGAGCCGTGCACCTGGTGATTGAAACCGTGCATCTGGTAACCCAAAAACACAAATATGGTCATAAATGCATTTAACGGTCATTCTGATTTTAATGCCCGCTATAGGAGCACCCTACTACGGCCCTCTTTCACTCAGGGCCGTCCTGGGTGCTTTATGGACTGTTTGACAAGTGCTGGAGGAGGAAATAGAGCCGTGCACCTGGTGATTGAAACCGTGCACCTGGTGATTGAAAACGTGCATCTGGTAACCCAAAAATTCAAATATGGTCCTAAATGCATTTAAGGGTCATTCTGATATTAATGCCCGCTATGGAAACACCCTACTACGGCCCTCTCTCTGTCGGGGGCGACCTGAGTGCATTATGGACACTTTGAAATTTCACGATGGATACTGATTGCTATACAAGCGGTAACCCAAAAACACAAATATGGTCATAAATGCATTTAACGGTCATTCTGATTTTAATGCCCGCTATAGGAGCACCCTACTACGGCCCTCTTTCACTCAGGGCCGTCCTGGGTGCTTTATGGACTGTTTGACAAGTGCTGGAGGAGGAAATAGAGCCGTGCACCTGGTGATTGAAACCGTGCATCTGGTAACCCAAAAACACAAATATGGTCATAAATGCATTTAACGGTCATTCTGATTTTAATGCCCGCTATAGGAGCACCCTACTACGGCCCTCTTTCACTCAGGGCCGTCCTGGGTGCTTTATGGACTGTTTGACAAGTGCTGGAGGAGGAAATAGAGCCGTGCACCTGGTGATTGAAACCGTGCACCTGGTGATTGAAAACGTGCATCTGGTAACCCAAAAATTCAAATATGGTCCTAAATGCATTTAAGGGTCATTCTGATATTAATGCCCGCTATGGAAACACCCTACTACGGCCCTCTCTCTGTCGGGGGCGACCTGAGTGCATTATGGACACTTTGAAATTTCACGATGGATACTGATTGCTATACAAGCGGTAACCCAAAAACACAAATATGGTCATAAATGCATTTAACGGTCATTCTGATTTTAATGCCCGCTATAGGAGCACCCTACTACGGCCCTCTTTCACTCAGGGCCGTCCTGGGTGCTTTATGGACTGTTTGACAAGTGCTGGAGGAGGAAATAGAGCCGTGCACCTGGTGATTGAAACCGTGCATCTGGTAACCCAAAAACACAAATATGGTCATAAATGCATTTAACGGTCATTCTGATTTTAATGCCCGCTATAGGAGCACCCTACTACGGCCCTCTTTCACTCAGGGCCGTCCTGGGTGCTTTATGGACTGTTTGACAAGTGCTGGAGGAGGAAATAGAGCCGTGCACCTGGTGATTGAAACCGTGCATCTGGTAACCCAAAAACACAAATATGGTCATAAATGCATTTAACGGTCATTCTGATTTTAATGCCCGCTATAGGAGCACCCTACTACGGCCCTCTTTCACTCAGGGCCGTCCTGGGTGCTTTATGGACTGTTTGACAAGTGCTGGAGGAGGAAATAGAGCCGTGCACCTGGTGATTGAAACCGTGCACCTGGTGATTGAAAACGTGCATCTGGTAACCCAAAAATTCAAATATGGTCCTAAATGCATTTAAGGGTCATTCTGATATTAATGCCCGCTATGGAAACACCCTACTACGGCCCTCTCTCTGTCGGGGGCGACCTGAGTGCATTATGGACACTTTGAAATTTCACGATGGATACTGATTGCTATACAAGCGGTAACCCAAAAACACAAATATGGTCATAAATGCATTTAACGGTCATTCTGATTTTAATGCCCGCTATAGGAGCACCCTACTACGGCCCTCTTTCACTCAGGGCCGTCCTGGGTGCTTTATGGACTGTTTGACAAGTGCTGGAGGAGGAAATAGAGCCGTGCACCTGGTGATTGAAACCGTGCATCTGGTAACCCAAAAACACAAATATGGTCATAAATGCATTTAACGGTCATTCTGATTTTAATGCCCGCTATAGGAGCACCCTACTACGGCCCTCTTTCACTCAGGGCCGTCCTGGGTGCTTTATGGACTGTTTGACAAGTGCTGGAGGAGGAAATAGAGCCGTGCACCTGGTGATTGAAACCGTGCATCTGGTAACCCAAAAACACAAATATGGTCATAAATGCATTTAACGGTCATTCTGATTTTAATGCCCGCTATAGGAGCACCCTACTACGGCCCTCTTTCACTCAGGGCCGTCCTGGGTGCTTTATGGACTGTTTGACAAGTGCTGGAGGAGGAAATAGAGCCGTGCACCTGGTGATTGAAACCGTGCACCTGGTGATTGAAAACGTGCATCTGGTAACCCAAAAATTCAAATATGGTCCTAAATGCATTTAAGGGTCATTCTGATATTAATGCCCGCTATGGAAACACCCTACTACGGCCCTCTCTCTGTCGGGGGCGACCTGAGTGCATTATGGACACTTTGAAATTTCACGATGGATACTGATTGCTATACAAGCGGTAACCCAAAAACACAAATATGGTCATAAATGCATTTAACGGTCATTCTGATTTTAATGCCCGCTATAGGAGCACCCTACTACGGCCCTCTTTCACTCAGGGCCGTCCTGGGTGCTTTATGGACTGTTTGACAAGTGCTGGAGGAGGAAATAGAGCCGTGCACCTGGTGATTGAAACCGTGCATCTGGTAACCCAAAAACACAAATATGGTCATAAATGCATTTAACGGTCATTCTGATTTTAATGCCCGCTATAGGAGCACCCTACTACGGCCCTCTTTCACTCAGGGCCGTCCTGGGTGCTTTATGGACTGTTTGACAAGTGCTGGAGGAGGAAATAGAGCCGTGCACCTGGTGATTGAAACCGTGCACCTGGTGATTGAAAACGTGCATCTGGTAACCCAAAAATTCAAATATGGTCCTAAATGCATTTAAGGGTCATTCTGATATTAATGCCCGCTATGGAAACACCCTACTACGGCCCTCTCTCTGTCGGGGGCGACCTGAGTGCATTATGGACACTTTGAAATTTCACGATGGATACTGATTGCTATACAAGCGGTAACCCAAAAACACAAATATGGTCATAAATGCATTTAACGGTCATTCTGATTTTAATGCCCGCTATAGGAGCACCCTACTACGGCCCTCTTTCACTCAGGGCCGTCCTGGGTGCTTTATGGACTGTTTGACAAGTGCTGGAGGAGGAAATAGAGCCGTGCACCTGGTGATTGAAACCGTGCATCTGGTAACCCAAAAACACAAATATGGTCATAAATGCATTTAACGGTCATTCTGATTTTAATGCCCGCTATAGGAGCACCCTACTACGGCCCTCTTTCACTCAGGGCCGTCCTGGGTGCTTTATGGACTGTTTGACAAGTGCTGGAGGAGGAAATAGAGCCGTGCACCTGGTGATTGAAACCGTGCATCTGGTAACCCAAAAACACAAATATGGTCATAAATGCATTTAACGGTCATTCTGATTTTAATGCCCGCTATAGGAGCACCCTACTACGGCCCTCTTTCACTCAGGGCCGTCCTGGGTGCTTTATGGACTGTTTGACAAGTGCTGGAGGAGGAAATAGAGCCGTGCACCTGGTGATTGAAACCGTGCACCTGGTGATTGAAAACGTGCATCTGGTAACCCAAAAATTCAAATATGGTCCTAAATGCATTTAAGGGTCATTCTGATATTAATGCCCGCTATGGAAACACCCTACTACGGCCCTCTCTCTGTCGGGGGCGACCTGAGTGCATTATGGACACTTTGAAATTTCACGATGGATACTGATTGCTATACAAGCGGTAACCCAAAAACACAAATATGGTCATAAATGCATTTAACGGTCATTCTGATTTTAATGCCCGCTATAGGAGCACCCTACTACGGCCCTCTTTCACTCAGGGCCGTCCTGGGTGCTTTATGGACTGTTTGACAAGTGCTGGAGGAGGAAATAGAGCCGTGCACCTGGTGATTGAAACCGTGCATCTGGTAACCCAAAAACACAAATATGGTCATAAATGCATTTAACGGTCATTCTGATTTTAATGCCCGCTATAGGAGCACCCTACTACGGCCCTCTTTCACTCAGGGCCGTCCTGGGTGCTTTATGGACTGTTTGACAAGTGCTGGAGGAGGAAATAGAGCCGTGCACCTGGTGATTGAAACCGTGCATCTGGTAACCCAAAAACACAAATATGGTCATAAATGCATTTAACGGTCATTCTGATTTTAATGCCCGCTATAGGAGCACCCTACTACGGCCCTCTTTCACTCAGGGCCGTCCTGGGTGCTTTATGGACTGTTTGACAAGTGCTGGAGGAGGAAATAGAGCCGTGCACCTGGTGATTGAAACCGTGCACCTGGTGATTGAAAACGTGCATCTGGTAACCCAAAAATTCAAATATGGTCCTAAATGCATTTAAGGGTCATTCTGATATTAATGCCCGCTATGGAAACACCCTACTACGGCCCTCTCTCTGTCGGGGGCGACCTGAGTGCATTATGGACACTTTGAAATTTCACGATGGATACTGATTGCTATACAAGCGGTAACCCAAAAACACAAATATGGTCATAAATGCATTTAACGGTCATTCTGATTTTAATGCCCGCTATAGGAGCACCCTACTACGGCCCTCTTTCACTCAGGGCCGTCCTGGGTGCTTTATGGACTGTTTGACAAGTGCTGGAGGAGGAAATAGAGCCGTGCACCTGGTGATTGAAACCGTGCATCTGGTAACCCAAAAACACAAATATGGTCATAAATGCATTTAACGGTCATTCTGATTTTAATGCCCGCTATAGGAGCACCCTACTACGGCCCTCTTTCACTCAGGGCCGTCCTGGGTGCTTTATGGACTGTTTGACAAGTGCTGGAGGAGGAAATAGAGCCGTGCACCTGGTGATTGAAACCGTGCACCTGGTGATTGAAAACGTGCATCTGGTAACCCAAAAATTCAAATATGGTCCTAAATGCATTTAAGGGTCATTCTGATATTAATGCCCGCTATGGAAACACCCTACTACGGCCCTCTCTCTGTCGGGGGCGACCTGAGTGCATTATGGACACTTTGAAATTTCACGATGGATACTGATTGCTATACAAGCGGTAACCCAAAAACACAAATATGGTCATAAATGCATTTAACGGTCATTCTGATTTTAATGCCCGCTATAGGAGCACCCTACTACGGCCCTCTTTCACTCAGGGCCGTCCTGGGTGCTTTATGGACTGTTTGACAAGTGCTGGAGGAGGAAATAGAGCCGTGCACCTGGTGATTGAAACCGTGCATCTGGTAACCCAAAAACACAAATATGGTCATAAATGCATTTAACGGTCATTCTGATTTTAATGCCCGCTATAGGAGCACCCTACTACGGCCCTCTTTCACTCAGGGCCGTCCTGGGTGCTTTATGGACTGTTTGACAAGTGCTGGAGGAGGAAATAGAGCCGTGCACCTGGTGATTGAAACCGTGCACCTGGTGATTGAAAACGTGCATCTGGTAACCCAAAAATTCAAATATGGTCCTAAATGCATTTAAGGGTCATTCTGATATTAATGCCCGCTATGGAAACACCCTACTACGGCCCTCTCTCTGTCGGGGGCGACCTGAGTGCATTATGGACACTTTGAAATTTCACGATGGATACTGATTGCTATACAAGCGGTAACCCAAAAACACAAATATGGTCATAAATGCATTTAACGGTCATTCTGATTTTAATGCCCGCTATAGGAGCACCCTACTACGGCCCTCTTTCACTCAGGGCCGTCCTGGGTGCTTTATGGACTGTTTGACAAGTGCTGGAGGAGGAAATAGAGCCGTGCACCTGGTGATTGAAACCGTGCATCTGGTAACCCAAAAACACAAATATGGTCATAAATGCATTTAACGGTCATTCTGATTTTAATGCCCGCTATAGGAGCACCCTACTACGGCCCTCTTTCACTCAGGGCCGTCCTGGGTGCTTTATGGACTGTTTGACAAGTGCTGGAGGAGGAAATAGAGCCGTGCACCTGGTGATTGAAACCGTGCATCTGGTAACCCAAAAACACAAATATGGTCATAAATGCATTTAACGGTCATTCTGATTTTAATGCCCGCTATAGGAGCACCCTACTACGGCCCTCTTTCACTCAGGGCCGTCCTGGGTGCTTTATGGACTGTTTGACAAGTGCTGGAGGAGGAAATAGAGCCGTGCACCTGGTGATTGAAACCGTGCACCTGGTGATTGAAAACGTGCATCTGGTAACCCAAAAATTCAAATATGGTCCTAAATGCATTTAAGGGTCATTCTGATATTAATGCCCGCTATGGAAACACCCTACTACGGCCCTCTCTCTGTCGGGGGCGACCTGAGTGCATTATGGACACTTTGAAATTTCACGATGGATACTGATTGCTATACAAGCGGTAACCCAAAAACACAAATATGGTCATAAATGCATTTAACGGTCATTCTGATTTTAATGCCCGCTATAGGAGCACCCTACTACGGCCCTCTTTCACTCAGGGCCGTCCTGGGTGCTTTATGGACTGTTTGACAAGTGCTGGAGGAGGAAATAGAGCCGTGCACCTGGTGATTGAAACCGTGCATCTGGTAACCCAAAAACACAAATATGGTCATAAATGCATTTAACGGTCATTCTGATTTTAATGCCCGCTATAGGAGCACCCTACTACGGCCCTCTTTCACTCAGGGCCGTCCTGGGTGCTTTATGGACTGTTTGACAAGTGCTGGAGGAGGAAATAGAGCCGTGCACCTGGTGATTGAAACCGTGCACCTGGTGATTGAAAACGTGCATCTGGTAACCCAAAAATTCAAATATGGTCCTAAATGCATTTAAGGGTCATTCTGATATTAATGCCCGCTATGGAAACACCCTACTACGGCCCTCTCTCTGTCGGGGGCGACCTGAGTGCATTATGGACACTTTGAAATTTCACGATGGATACTGATTGCTATACAAGCGGTAACCCAAAAACACAAATATGGTCATAAATGCATTTAACGGTCATTCTGATTTTAATGCCCGCTATAGGAGCACCCTACTACGGCCCTCTTTCACTCAGGGCCGTCCTGGGTGCTTTATGGACTGTTTGACAAGTGCTGGAGGAGGAAATAGAGCCGTGCACCTGGTGATTGAAACCGTGCATCTGGTAACCCAAAAATTCAAATATGGTCCTAAATGCATTTAAGGGTCATTCTGATATTAATGCCCGCTATGGAAACACCCTACTACGGCCCTCTCTCTGTCGGGGGCGACCTGAGTGCATTATGGACACTTTGAAATTTCACGATGGATACTGATTGCTATACAAGCGGTAACCCAAAAACACAAATATGGTCATAAATGCATTTAACGGTCATTCTGATTTTAATGCCCGCTATAGGAGCACCCTACTACGGCCCTCTTTCACTCAGGGCCGTCCTGGGTGCTTTATGGACTGTTTGACAAGTGCTGGAGGAGGAAATAGAGCCGTGCACCTGGTGATTGAAACCGTGCATCTGGTAACCCAAAAACACAAATATGGTCATAAATGCATTTAACGGTCATTCTGATTTTAATGCCCGCTATAGGAGCACCCTACTACGGCCCTCTTTCACTCAGGGCCGTCCTGGGTGCTTTATGGACTGTTTGACAAGTGCTGGAGGAGGAAATAGAGCCGTGCACCTGGTGATTGAAACCGTGCACCTGGTGATTGAAAACGTGCATCTGGTAACCCAAAAATTCAAATATGGTCCTAAATGCATTTAAGGGTCATTCTGATATTAATGCCCGCTATGGAAACACCCTACTACGGCCCTCTCTCTGTCGGGGGCGACCTGAGTGCATTATGGACACTTTGAAATTTCACGATGGATACTGATTGCTATACAAGCGGTAACCCAAAAACACAAATATGGTCATAAATGCATTTAACGGTCATTCTGATTTTAATGCCCGCTATAGGAGCACCCTACTACGGCCCTCTTTCACTCAGGGCCGTCCTGGGTGCTTTATGGACTGTTTGACAAGTGCTGGAGGAGGAAATAGAGCCGTGCACCTGGTGATTGAAACCGTGCATCTGGTAACCCAAAAACACAAATATGGTCATAAATGCATTTAACGGTCATTCTGATTTTAATGCCCGCTATAGGAGCACCCTACTACGGCCCTCTTTCACTCAGGGCCGTCCTGGGTGCTTTATGGACTGTTTGACAAGTGCTGGAGGAGGAAATAGAGCCGTGCACCTGGTGATTGAAACCGTGCACCTGGTGATTGAAAACGTGCATCTGGTAACCCAAAAATTCAAATATGGTCCTAAATGCATTTAAGGGTCATTCTGATATTAATGCCCGCTATGGAAACACCCTACTACGGCCCTCTCTCTGTCGGGGGCGACCTGAGTGCATTATGGACACTTTGAAATTTCACGATGGATACTGATTGCTATACAAGCGGTAACCCAAAAACACAAATATGGTCATAAATGCATTTAACGGTCATTCTGATTTTAATGCCCGCTATAGGAGCACCCTACTACGGCCCTCTTTCACTCAGGGCCGTCCTGGGTGCTTTATGGACTGTTTGACAAGTGCTGGAGGAGGAAATAGAGCCGTGCACCTGGTGATTGAAACCGTGCATCTGGTAACCCAAAAACACAAATATGGTCATAAATGCATTTAACGGTCATTCTGATTTTAATGCCCGCTATAGGAGCACCCTACTACGGCCCTCTTTCACTCAGGGCCGTCCTGGGTGCTTTATGGACTGTTTGACAAGTGCTGGAGGAGGAAATAGAGCCGTGCACCTGGTGATTGAAACCGTGCATCTGGTAACCCAAAAACACAAATATGGTCATAAATGCATTTAACGGTCATTCTGATTTTAATGCCCGCTATAGGAGCACCCTACTACGGCCCTCTTTCACTCAGGGCCGTCCTGGGTGCTTTATGGACTGTTTGACAAGTGCTGGAGGAGGAAATAGAGCCGTGCACCTGGTGATTGAAACCGTGCACCTGGTGATTGAAAACGTGCATCTGGTAACCCAAAAATTCAAATATGGTCCTAAATGCATTTAAGGGTCATTCTGATATTAATGCCCGCTATGGAAACACCCTACTACGGCCCTCTCTCTGTCGGGGGCGACCTGAGTGCATTATGGACACTTTGAAATTTCACGATGGATACTGATTGCTATACAAGCGGTAACCCAAAAACACAAATATGGTCATAAATGCATTTAACGGTCATTCTGATTTTAATGCCCGCTATAGGAGCACCCTACTACGGCCCTCTTTCACTCAGGGCCGTCCTGGGTGCTTTATGGACTGTTTGACAAGTGCTGGAGGAGGAAATAGAGCCGTGCACCTGGTGATTGAAACCGTGCATCTGGTAACCCAAAAACACAAATATGGTCATAAATGCATTTAACGGTCATTCTGATTTTAATGCCCGCTATAGGAGCACCCTACTACGGCCCTCTTTCACTCAGGGCCGTCCTGGGTGCTTTATGGACTGTTTGACAAGTGCTGGAGGAGGAAATAGAGCCGTGCACCTGGTGATTGAAACCGTGCATCTGGTAACCCAAAAACACAAATATGGTCATAAATGCATTTAACGGTCATTCTGATTTTAATGCCCGCTATAGGAGCACCCTACTACGGCCCTCTTTCACTCAGGGCCGTCCTGGGTGCTTTATGGACTGTTTGACAAGTGCTGGAGGAGGAAATAGAGCCGTGCACCTGGTGATTGAAACCGTGCACCTGGTGATTGAAAACGTGCATCTGGTAACCCAAAAATTCAAATATGGTCCTAAATGCATTTAAGGGTCATTCTGATATTAATGCCCGCTATGGAAACACCCTACTACGGCCCTCTCTCTGTCGGGGGCGACCTGAGTGCATTATGGACACTTTGAAATTTCACGATGGATACTGATTGCTATACAAGCGGTAACCCAAAAACACAAATATGGTCATAAATGCATTTAACGGTCATTCTGATTTTAATGCCCGCTATAGGAGCACCCTACTACGGCCCTCTTTCACTCAGGGCCGTCCTGGGTGCTTTATGGACTGTTTGACAAGTGCTGGAGGAGGAAATAGAGCCGTGCACCTGGTGATTGAAACCGTGCATCTGGTAACCCAAAAACACAAATATGGTCATAAATGCATTTAACGGTCATTCTGATTTTAATGCCCGCTATAGGAGCACCCTACTACGGCCCTCTTTCACTCAGGGCCGTCCTGGGTGCTTTATGGACTGTTTGACAAGTGCTGGAGGAGGAAATAGAGCCGTGCACCTGGTGATTGAAACCGTGCATCTGGTAACCCAAAAACACAAATATGGTCATAAATGCATTTAACGGTCATTCTGATTTTAATGCCCGCTATAGGAGCACCCTACTACGGCCCTCTTTCACTCAGGGCCGTCCTGGGTGCTTTATGGACTGTTTGACAAGTGCTGGAGGAGGAAATAGAGCCGTGCACCTGGTGATTGAAACCGTGCACCTGGTGATTGAAAACGTGCATCTGGTAACCCAAAAATTCAAATATGGTCCTAAATGCATTTAAGGGTCATTCTGATATTAATGCCCGCTATGGAAACACCCTACTACGGCCCTCTCTCTGTCGGGGGCGACCTGAGTGCATTATGGACACTTTGAAATTTCACGATGGATACTGATTGCTATACAAGCGGTAACCCAAAAACACAAATATGGTCATAAATGCATTTAACGGTCATTCTGATTTTAATGCCCGCTATAGGAGCACCCTACTACGGCCCTCTTTCACTCAGGGCCGTCCTGGGTGCTTTATGGACTGTTTGACAAGTGCTGGAGGAGGAAATAGAGCCGTGCACCTGGTGATTGAAACCGTGCATCTGGTAACCCAAAAACACAAATATGGTCATAAATGCATTTAACGGTCATTCTGATTTTAATGCCCGCTATAGGAGCACCCTACTACGGCCCTCTTTCACTCAGGGCCGTCCTGGGTGCTTTATGGACTGTTTGACAAGTGCTGGAGGAGGAAATAGAGCCGTGCACCTGGTGATTGAAACCGTGCACCTGGTGATTGAAAACGTGCATCTGGTAACCCAAAAATTCAAATATGGTCCTAAATGCATTTAAGGGTCATTCTGATATTAATGCCCGCTATGGAAACACCCTACTACGGCCCTCTCTCTGTCGGGGGCGACCTGAGTGCATTATGGACACTTTGAAATTTCACGATGGATACTGATTGCTATACAAGCGGTAACCCAAAAACACAAATATGGTCATAAATGCATTTAACGGTCATTCTGATTTTAATGCCCGCTATAGGAGCACCCTACTACGGCCCTCTTTCACTCAGGGCCGTCCTGGGTGCTTTATGGACTGTTTGACAAGTGCTGGAGGAGGAAATAGAGCCGTGCACCTGGTGATTGAAACCGTGCATCTGGTAACCCAAAAACACAAATATGGTCATAAATGCATTTAACGGTCATTCTGATTTTAATGCCCGCTATAGGAGCACCCTACTACGGCCCTCTTTCACTCAGGGCCGTCCTGGGTGCTTTATGGACTGTTTGACAAGTGCTGGAGGAGGAAATAGAGCCGTGCACCTGGTGATTGAAACCGTGCATCTGGTAACCCAAAAACACAAATATGGTCATAAATGCATTTAACGGTCATTCTGATTTTAATGCCCGCTATAGGAGCACCCTACTACGGCCCTCTTTCACTCAGGGCCGTCCTGGGTGCTTTATGGACTGTTTGACAAGTGCTGGAGGAGGAAATAGAGCCGTGCACCTGGTGATTGAAACCGTGCACCTGGTGATTGAAAACGTGCATCTGGTAACCCAAAAATTCAAATATGGTCCTAAATGCATTTAAGGGTCATTCTGATATTAATGCCCGCTATGGAAACACCCTACTACGGCCCTCTCTCTGTCGGGGGCGACCTGAGTGCATTATGGACACTTTGAAATTTCACGATGGATACTGATTGCTATACAAGCGGTAACCCAAAAACACAAATATGGTCATAAATGCATTTAACGGTCATTCTGATTTTAATGCCCGCTATAGGAGCACCCTACTACGGCCCTCTTTCACTCAGGGCCGTCCTGGGTGCTTTATGGACTGTTTGACAAGTGCTGGAGGAGGAAATAGAGCCGTGCACCTGGTGATTGAAACCGTGCATCTGGTAACCCAAAAACACAAATATGGTCATAAATGCATTTAACGGTCATTCTGATTTTAATGCCCGCTATAGGAGCACCCTACTACGGCCCTCTTTCACTCAGGGCCGTCCTGGGTGCTTTATGGACTGTTTGACAAGTGCTGGAGGAGGAAATAGAGCCGTGCACCTGGTGATTGAAACCGTGCACCTGGTGATTGAAAACGTGCATCTGGTAACCCAAAAATTCAAATATGGTCCTAAATGCATTTAAGGGTCATTCTGATATTAATGCCCGCTATGGAAACACCCTACTACGGCCCTCTCTCTGTCGGGGGCGACCTGAGTGCATTATGGACACTTTGAAATTTCACGATGGATACTGATTGCTATACAAGCGGTAACCCAAAAACACAAATATGGTCATAAATGCATTTAACGGTCATTCTGATTTTAATGCCCGCTATAGGAGCACCCTACTACGGCCCTCTTTCACTCAGGGCCGTCCTGGGTGCTTTATGGACTGTTTGACAAGTGCTGGAGGAGGAAATAGAGCCGTGCACCTGGTGATTGAAACCGTGCATCTGGTAACCCAAAAACACAAATATGGTCATAAATGCATTTAACGGTCATTCTGATTTTAATGCCCGCTATAGGAGCACCCTACTACGGCCCTCTTTCACTCAGGGCCGTCCTGGGTGCTTTATGGACTGTTTGACAAGTGCTGGAGGAGGAAATAGAGCCGTGCACCTGGTGATTGAAACCGTGCACCTGGTGATTGAAAACGTGCATCTGGTAACCCAAAAATTCAAATATGGTCCTAAATGCATTTAAGGGTCATTCTGATATTAATGCCCGCTATGGAAACACCCTACTACGGCCCTCTCTCTGTCGGGGGCGACCTGAGTGCATTATGGACACTTTGAAATTTCACGATGGATACTGATTGCTATACAAGCGGTAACCCAAAAACACAAATATGGTCATAAATGCATTTAACGGTCATTCTGATTTTAATGCCCGCTATAGGAGCACCCTACTACGGCCCTCTTTCACTCAGGGCCGTCCTGGGTGCTTTATGGACTGTTTGACAAGTGCTGGAGGAGGAAATAGAGCCGTGCACCTGGTGATTGAAACCGTGCACCTGGTGATTGAAAACGTGCATCTGGTAACCCAAAAATTCAAATATGGTCCTAAATGCATTTAAGGGTCATTCTGATATTAATGCCCGCTATGGAAACACCCTACTACGGCCCTCTCTCTGTCGGGGGCGACCTGAGTGCATTATGGACACTTTGAAATTTCACGATGGATACTGATTGCTATACAAGCGGTAACCCAAAAACACAAATATGGTCATAAATGCATTTAACGGTCATTCTGATTTTAATGCCCGCTATAGGAGCACCCTACTACGGCCCTCTTTCACTCAGGGCCGTCCTGGGTGCTTTATGGACTGTTTGACAAGTGCTGGAGGAGGAAATAGAGCCGTGCACCTGGTGATTGAAACCGTGCATCTGGTAACCCAAAAACACAAATATGGTCATAAATGCATTTAACGGTCATTCTGATTTTAATGCCCGCTATAGGAGCACCCTACTACGGCCCTCTTTCACTCAGGGCCGTCCTGGGTGCTTTATGGACTGTTTGACAAGTGCTGGAGGAGGAAATAGAGCCGTGCACCTGGTGATTGAAACCGTGCACCTGGTGATTGAAAACGTGCATCTGGTAACCCAAAATTCAAATATGGTCCTAAATGCATTTAAGGGTCATTCTGATATTAATGCCCGCTATGGAAACACCCTACTACGGCCCTCTCTCTGTCGGGGGCGACCTGAGTGCATTATGGACACTTTGAAATTTCACGATGGATACTGATTGCTATACAAGCGGTAACCCAAAAACACAAATATGGTCATAAATGCATTTAACGGTCATTCTGATTTTAATGCCCGCTATAGGAGCACCCTACTACGGCCCTCTTTCACTCAGGGCCGTCCTGGGTGCTTTATGGACTGTTTGACAAGTGCTGGAGGAGGAAATAGAGCCGTGCACCTGGTGATTGAAACCGTGCATCTGGTAACCCAAAAACACAAATATGGTCATAAATGCATTTAACGGTCATTCTGATTTTAATGCCCGCTATAGGAGCACCCTACTACGGCCCTCTTTCACTCAGGGCCGTCCTGGGTGCTTTATGGACTGTTTGACAAGTGCTGGAGGAGGAAATAGAGCCGTGCACCTGGTGATTGAAACCGTGCACCTGGTGATTGAAAACGTGCATCTGGTAACCCAAAAATTCAAATATGGTCCTAAATGCATTTAAGGGTCATTCTGATATTAATGCCCGCTATGGAAACACCCTACTACGGCCCTCTCTCTGTCGGGGGCGACCTGAGTGCATTATGGACACTTTGAAATTTCACGATGGATACTGATTGCTATACAAGCGGTAACCCAAAAACACAAATATGGTCATAAATGCATTTAACGGTCATTCTGATTTTAATGCCCGCTATAGGAGCACCCTACTACGGCCCTCTTTCACTCAGGGCCGTCCTGGGTGCTTTATGGACTGTTTGACAAGTGCTGGAGGAGGAAATAGAGCCGTGCACCTGGTGATTGAAACCGTGCATCTGGTAACCCAAAAACACAAATATGGTCATAAATGCATTTAACGGTCATTCTGATTTTAATGCCCGCTATAGGAGCACCCTACTACGGCCCTCTTTCACTCAGGGCCGTCCTGGGTGCTTTATGGACTGTTTGACAAGTGCTGGAGGAGGAAATAGAGCCGTGCACCTGGTGATTGAAACCGTGCACCTGGTGATTGAAAACGTGCATCTGGTAACCCAAAAATTCAAATATGGTCCTAAATGCATTTAAGGGTCATTCTGATATTAATGCCCGCTATGGAAACACCCTACTACGGCCCTCTCTCTGTCGGGGGCGACCTGAGTGCATTATGGACACTTTGAAATTTCACGATGGATACTGATTGCTATACAAGCGGTAACCCAAAACACAAATATGGTCATAAATGCATTTAACGGTCATTCTGATTTTAATGCCCGCTATAGGAGCACCCTACTACGGCCCTCTTTCACTCAGGGCCGTCCTGGGTGCTTTATGGACTGTTTGACAAGTGCTGGAGGAGGAAATAGAGCCGTGCACCTGGTGATTGAAACCGTGCATCTGGTAACCCAAAAACACAAATATGGTCATAAATGCATTTAACGGTCATTCTGATTTTAATGCCCGCTATAGGAGCACCCTACTACGGCCCTCTTTCACTCAGGGCCGTCCTGGGTGCTTTATGGACTGTTTGACAAGTGCTGGAGGAGGAAATAGAGCCGTGCACCTGGTGATTGAAACCGTGCATCTGGTAACCCAAAAACACAAATATGGTCATAAATGCATTTAACGGTCATTCTGATTTTAATGCCCGCTATAGGAGCACCCTACTACGGCCCTCTTTCACTCAGGGCCGTCCTGGGTGCTTTATGGACTGTTTGACAAGTGCTGGAGGAGGAAATAGAGCCGTGCACCTGGTGATTGAAACCGTGCACCTGGTGATTGAAAACGTGCATCTGGTAACCCAAAAATTCAAATATGGTCCTAAATGCATTTAAGGGTCATTCTGATATTAATGCCCGCTATGGAAACACCCTACTACGGCCCTCTCTCTGTCGGGGGCGACCTGAGTGCATTATGGACACTTTGAAATTTCACGATGGATACTGATTGCTATACAAGCGGTAACCCAAAAACACAAATATGGTCATAAATGCATTTAACGGTCATTCTGATTTTAATGCCCGCTATAGGAGCACCCTACTACGGCCCTCTTTCACTCAGGGCCGTCCTGGGTGCTTTATGGACTGTTTGACAAGTGCTGGAGGAGGAAATAGAGCCGTGCACCTGGTGATTGAAACCGTGCATCTGGTAACCCAAAAACACAAATATGGTCATAAATGCATTTAACGGTCATTCTGATTTTAATGCCCGCTATAGGAGCACCCTACTACGGCCCTCTTTCACTCAGGGCCGTCCTGGGTGCTTTATGGACTGTTTGACAAGTGCTGGAGGAGGAAATAGAGCCGTGCACCTGGTGATTGAAACCGTGCACCTGGTGATTGAAAACGTGCATCTGGTAACCCAAAAATTCAAATATGGTCCTAAATGCATTTAAGGGTCATTCTGATATTAATGCCCGCTATGGAAACACCCCTACTACGGCCCTCTCTCTGTCGGGGGCGACCTGAGTGCATTATGGACACTTTGAAATTTCACGATGGATACTGATTGCTATACAAGCGGTAACCCAAAAACACAAATATGGTCATAAATGCATTTAACGGTCATTCTGATTTTAATGCCCGCTATAGGAGCACCCTACTACGGCCCTCTTTCACTCAGGGCCGTCCTGGGTGCTTTATGGACTGTTTGACAAGTGCTGGAGGAGGAAATAGAGCCGTGCACCTGGTGATTGAAACCGTGCATCTGGTAACCCAAAACACAAATATGGTCATAAATGCATTTAACGGTCATTCTGATTTTAATGCCCGCTATAGGAGCACCCTACTACGGCCCTCTTTCACTCAGGGCCGTCCTGGGTGCTTTATGGACTGTTTGACAAGTGCTGGAGGAGGAAATAGAGCCGTGCACCTGGTGATTGAAACCGTGCACCTGGTGATTGAAAACGTGCATCTGGTAACCCAAAAATTCAAATATGGTCCTAAATGCATTTAAGGGTCATTCTGATATTAATGCCCGCTATGGAAACACCCTACTACGGCCCTCTCTCTGTCGGGGGCGACCTGAGTGCATTATGGACACTTTGAAATTTCACGATGGATACTGATTGCTATACAAGCGGTAACCCAAAAACACAAATATGGTCATAAATGCATTTAACGGTCATTCTGATTTTAATGCCCGCTATAGGAGCACCCTACTACGGCCCTCTTTCACTCAGGGCCGTCCTGGGTGCTTTATGGACTGTTTGACAAGTGCTGGAGGAGGAAATAGAGCCGTGCACCTGGTGATTGAAACCGTGCATCTGGTAACCCAAAAACACAAATATGGTCATAAATGCATTTAACGGTCATTCTGATTTTAATGCCCGCTATAGGAGCACCCTACTACGGCCCTCTTTCACTCAGGGCCGTCCTGGGTGCTTTATGGACTGTTTGACAAGTGCTGGAGGAGGAAATAGAGCCGTGCACCTGGTGATTGAAACCGTGCACCTGGTGATTGAAAACGTGCATCTGGTAACCCAAAAATTCAAATATGGTCCTAAATGCATTTAAGGGTCATTCTGATATTAATGCCCGCTATGGAAACACCCTACTACGGCCCTCTCTCTGTCGGGGGCGACCTGAGTGCATTATGGACACTTTGAAATTTCACGATGGATACTGATTGCTATACAAGCGGTACCCAAAAACACAAATATGGTCATAAATGCATTTAACGGTCATTCTGATTTTAATGCCCGCTATAGGAGCACCCTACTACGGCCCTCTTTCACTCAGGGCCGTCCTGGGTGCTTTATGGACTGTTTGACAAGTGCTGGAGGAGGAAATAGAGCCGTGCACCTGGTGATTGAAACCGTGCATCTGGTAACCCAAAAACACAAATATGGTCATAAATGCATTTAACGGTCATTCTGATTTTAATGCCCGCTATAGGAGCACCCTACTACGGCCCTCTTTCACTCAGGGCCGTCCTGGGTGCTTTATGGACTGTTTGACAAGTGCTGGAGGAGGAAATAGAGCCGTGCACCTGGTGATTGAAACCGTGCACCTGGTGATTGAAAACGTGCATCTGGTAACCCAAAAATTCAAATATGGTCCTAAATGCATTTAAGGGTCATTCTGATATTAATGCCCGCTATGGAAACACCCTACTACGGCCCTCTCTCTGTCGGGGGCGACCTGAGTGCATTATGGACACTTTGAAATTTCACGATGGATACTGATTGCTATACAAGCGGTAACCCAAAAACACAAATATGGTCATAAATGCATTTAACGGTCATTCTGATTTTAATGCCCGCTATAGGAGCACCCTACTACGGCCCTCTTTCACTCAGGGCCGTCCTGGGTGCTTTATGGACTGTTTGACAAGTGCTGGAGGAGGAAATAGAGCCGTGCACCTGGTGATTGAAACCGTGCATCTGGTAACCCAAAAACACAAATATGGTCATAAATGCATTTAACGGTCATTCTGATTTTAATGCCCGCTATAGGAGCACCCTACTACGGCCCTCTTTCACTCAGGGCCGTCCTGGGTGCTTTATGGACTGTTTGACAAGTGCTGGAGGAGGAAATAGAGCCGTGCACCTGGTGATTGAAACCGTGCACCTGGTGATTGAAAACGTGCATCTGGTAACCCAAAAATTCAAATATGGTCCTAAATGCATTTAAGGGTCATTCTGATATTAATGCCCGCTATGGAAACACCCTACTACGGCCCTCTCTCTGTCGGGGGCGACCTGAGTGCATTATGGACACTTTGAAATTTCACGATGGATACTGATTGCTATACAAGCGGTAACCCAAAAACACAAATATGGTCATAAATGCATTTAACGGTCATTCTGATTTTAATGCCCGCTATAGGAGCACCCTACTACGGCCCTCTTTCACTCAGGGCCGTCCTGGGTGCTTTATGGACTGTTTGACAAGTGCTGGAGGAGGAAATAGAGCCGTGCACCTGGTGATTGAAACCGTGCATCTGGTAACCCAAAAACACAAATATGGTCATAAATGCATTTAACGGTCATTCTGATTTTAATGCCCGCTATAGGAGCACCCTACTACGGCCCTCTTTCACTCAGGGCCGTCCTGGGTGCTTTATGGACTGTTTGACAAGTGCTGGAGGAGGAAATAGAGCCGTGCACCTGGTGATTGAAACCGTGCACCTGGTGATTGAAAACGTGCATCTGGTAACCCAAAAATTCAAATATGGTCCTAAATGCATTTAAGGGTCATTCTGATATTAATGCCCGCTATGGAAACACCCTACTACGGCCCTCTCTCTGTCGGGGGCGACCTGAGTGCATTATGGACACTTTGAAATTTCACGATGGATACTGATTGCTATACAAGCGGTAACCCAAAAACACAAATATGGTCATAAATGCATTTAACGGTCATTCTGATTTTAATGCCCGCTATAGGAGCACCCTACTACGGCCCTCTTTCACTCAGGGCCGTCCTGGGTGCTTTATGGACTGTTTGACAAGTGCTGGAGGAGGAAATAGAGCCGTGCACCTGGTGATTGAAACCGTGCATCTGGTAACCCAAAAACACAAATATGGTCATAAATGCATTTAACGGTCATTCTGATTTTAATGCCCGCTATAGGAGCACCCTACTACGGCCCTCTTTCACTCAGGGCCGTCCTGGGTGCTTTATGGACTGTTTGACAAGTGCTGGAGGAGGAAATAGAGCCGTGCACCTGGTGATTGAAACCGTGCATCTGGTAACCCAAAAACACAAATATGGTCATAAATGCATTTAACGGTCATTCTGATTTTAATGCCCGCTATAGGAGCACCCTACTACGGCCCTCTTTCACTCAGGGCCGTCCTGGGTGCTTTATGGACTGTTTGACAAGTGCTGGAGGAGGAAATAGAGCCGTGCACCTGGTGATTGAAACCGTGCACCTGGTGATTGAAAACGTGCATCTGGTAACCCAAAAATTCAAATATGGTCCTAAATGCATTTAAGGGTCATTCTGATATTAATGCCCGCTATGGAAACACCCTACTACGGCCCTCTCTCTGTCGGGGGCGACCTGAGTGCATTATGGACACTTTGAAATTTCACGATGGATACTGATTGCTATACAAGCGGTAACCCAAAAACACAAATATGGTCATAAATGCATTTAACGGTCATTCTGATTTTAATGCCCGCTATAGGAGCACCCTACTACGGCCCTCTTTCACTCAGGGCCGTCCTGGGTGCTTTATGGACTGTTTGACAAGTGCTGGAGGAGGAAATAGAGCCGTGCACCTGGTGATTGAAACCGTGCATCTGGTAACCCAAAAACACAAATATGGTCATAAATGCATTTAACGGTCATTCTGATTTTAATGCCCGCTATAGGAGCACCCTACTACGGCCCTCTTTCACTCAGGGCCGTCCTGGGTGCTTTATGGACTGTTTGACAAGTGCTGGAGGAGGAAATAGAGCCGTGCACCTGGTGATTGAAACCGTGCACCTGGTGATTGAAAACGTGCATCTGGTAACCCAAAAATTCAAATATGGTCCTAAATGCATTTAAGGGTCATTCTGATATTAATGCCCGCTATGGAAACACCCCTACTACGGCCCTCTCTCTGTCGGGGGCGACCTGAGTGCATTATGGACACTTTGAAATTTCACGATGGATACTGATTGCTATACAAGCGGTAACCCAAAAACACAAATATGGTCATAAATGCATTTAACGGTCATTCTGATTTTAATGCCCGCTATAGGAGCACCCTACTACGGCCCTCTTTCACTCAGGGCCGTCCTGGGTGCTTTATGGACTGTTTGACAAGTGCTGGAGGAGGAAATAGAGCCGTGCACCTGGTGATTGAAACCGTGCATCTGGTAACCCAAAAACACAAATATGGTCATAAATGCATTTAACGGTCATTCTGATTTTAATGCCCGCTATAGGAGCACCCTACTACGGCCCTCTTTCACTCAGGGCCGTCCTGGGTGCTTTATGGACTGTTTGACAAGTGCTGGAGGAGGAAATAGAGCCGTGCACCTGGTGATTGAAACCGTGCACCTGGTGATTGAAAACGTGCATCTGGTAACCCAAAAATTCAAATATGGTCCTAAATGCATTTAAGGGTCATTCTGATATTAATGCCCGCTATGGAAACACCCTACTACGGCCCTCTCTCTGTCGGGGGCGACCTGAGTGCATTATGGACACTTTGAAATTTCACGATGGATACTGATTGCTATACAAGCGGTAACCCAAAAACACAAATATGGTCATAAATGCATTTAACGGTCATTCTGATTTTAATGCCCGCTATAGGAGCACCCTACTACGGCCCTCTTTCACTCAGGGCCGTCCTGGGTGCTTTATGGACTGTTTGACAAGTGCTGGAGGAGGAAATAGAGCCGTGCACCTGGTGATTGAAACCGTGCATCTGGTAACCCAAAAACACAAATATGGTCATAAATGCATTTAACGGTCATTCTGATTTTAATGCCCGCTATAGGAGCACCCTACTACGGCCCTCTTTCACTCAGGGCCGTCCTGGGTGCTTTATGGACTGTTTGACAAGTGCTGGAGGAGGAAATAGAGCCGTGCACCTGGTGATTGAAACCGTGCACCTGGTGATTGAAAACGTGCATCTGGTAACCCAAAAATTCAAATATGGTCCTAAATGCATTTAAGGGTCATTCTGATATTAATGCCCGCTATGGAAACACCCTACTACGGCCCTCTCTCTGTCGGGGGCGACCTGAGTGCATTATGGACACTTTGAAATTTCACGATGGATACTGATTGCTATACAAGCGGTAACCCAAAAACACAAATATGGTCATAAATGCATTTAACGGTCATTCTGATTTTAATGCCCGCTATAGGAGCACCCTACTACGGCCCTCTTTCACTCAGGGCCGTCCTGGGTGCTTTATGGACTGTTTGACAAGTGCTGGAGGAGGAAATAGAGCCGTGCACCTGGTGATTGAAACCGTGCATCTGGTAACCCAAAAACACAAATATGGTCATAAATGCATTTAACGGTCATTCTGATTTTAATGCCCGCTATAGGAGCACCCTACTACGGCCCTCTTTCACTCAGGGCCGTCCTGGGTGCTTTATGGACTGTTTGACAAGTGCTGGAGGAGGAAATAGAGCCGTGCACCTGGTGATTGAAACCGTGCACCTGGTGATTGAAAACGTGCATCTGGTAACCCAAAAATTCAAATATGGTCCTAAATGCATTTAAGGGTCATTCTGATATTAATGCCCGCTATGGAAACACCCTACTACGGCCCTCTCTCTGTCGGGGGCGACCTGAGTGCATTATGGACACTTTGAAATTTCACGATGGATACTGATTGCTATACAAGCGGTAACCCAAAAACACAAATATGGTCATAAATGCATTTAACGGTCATTCTGATTTTAATGCCCGCTATAGGAGCACCCTACTACGGCCCTCTTTCACTCAGGGCCGTCCTGGGTGCTTTATGGACTGTTTGACAAGTGCTGGAGGAGGAAATAGAGCCGTGCACCTGGTGATTGAAACCGTGCATCTGGTAACCCAAAAACACAAATATGGTCATAAATGCATTTAACGGTCATTCTGATTTTAATGCCCGCTATAGGAGCACCCTACTACGGCCCTCTTTCACTCAGGGCCGTCCTGGGTGCTTTATGGACTGTTTGACAAGTGCTGGAGGAGGAAATAGAGCCGTGCACCTGGTGATTGAAACCGTGCACCTGGTGATTGAAAACGTGCATCTGGTAACCCAAAAATTCAAATATGGTCCTAAATGCATTTAAGGGTCATTCTGATATTAATGCCCGCTATGGAAACACCCTACTACGGCCCTCTCTCTGTCGGGGGCGACCTGAGTGCATTATGGACACTTTGAAATTTCACGATGGATACTGATTGCTATACAAGCGGTAACCCAAAAACACAAATATGGTCATAAATGCATTTAACGGTCATTCTGATTTTAATGCCCGCTATAGGAGCACCCTACTACGGCCCTCTTTCACTCAGGGCCGTCCTGGGTGCTTTATGGACTGTTTGACAAGTGCTGGAGGAGGAAATAGAGCCGTGCACCTGGTGATTGAAACCGTGCATCTGGTAACCCAAAAACACAAATATGGTCATAAATGCATTTAACGGTCATTCTGATTTTAATGCCCGCTATAGGAGCACCCTACTACGGCCCTCTTTCACTCAGGGCCGTCCTGGGTGCTTTATGGACTGTTTGACAAGTGCTGGAGGAGGAAATAGAGCCGTGCACCTGGTGATTGAAACCGTGCACCTGGTGATTGAAAACGTGCATCTGGTAACCCAAAAATTCAAATATGGTCCTAAATGCATTTAAGGGTCATTCTGATATTAATGCCCGCTATGGAAACACCCTACTACGGCCCTCTCTCTGTCGGGGGCGACCTGAGTGCATTATGGACACTTTGAAATTTCACGATGGATACTGATTGCTATACAAGCGGTAACCCAAAAACACAAATATGGTCATAAATGCATTTAACGGTCATTCTGATTTTAATGCCCGCTATAGGAGCACCCTACTACGGCCCTCTTTCACTCAGGGCCGTCCTGGGTGCTTTATGGACTGTTTGACAAGTGCTGGAGGAGGAAATAGAGCCGTGCACCTGGTGATTGAAACCGTGCATCTGGTAACCCAAAAACACAAATATGGTCATAAATGCATTTAACGGTCATTCTGATTTTAATGCCCGCTATAGGAGCACCCTACTACGGCCCTCTTTCACTCAGGGCCGTCCTGGGTGCTTTATGGACTGTTTGACAAGTGCTGGAGGAGGAAATAGAGCCGTGCACCTGGTGATTGAAACCGTGCATCTGGTAACCCAAAAACACAAATATGGTCATAAATGCATTTAACGGTCATTCTGATTTTAATGCCCGCTATAGGAGCACCCTACTACGGCCCTCTTTCACTCAGGGCCGTCCTGGGTGCTTTATGGACTGTTTGACAAGTGCTGGAGGAGGAAATAGAGCCGTGCACCTGGTGATTGAAACCGTGCACCTGGTGATTGAAAACGTGCATCTGGTAACCCAAAAATTCAAATATGGTCCTAAATGCATTTAAGGGTCATTCTGATATTAATGCCCGCTATGGAAACACCCTACTACGGCCCTCTCTCTGTCGGGGGCGACCTGAGTGCATTATGGACACTTTGAAATTTCACGATGGGATGGATACTGATTGCTATACAAGCGGTAACCCAAAAACACAAATATGGTCATAAATGCATTTAACGGTCATTCTGATTTTAATGCCCGCTATAGGAGCACCCTACTACGGCCCTCTTTCACTCAGGGCCGTCCTGGGTGCTTTATGGACTGTTTGACAAGTGCTGGAGGAGGAAATAGAGCCGTGCACCTGGTGATTGAAACCGTGCACCTGGTGATTGAAAACGTGCATCTGGTAACCCAAAAATTCAAATATGGTCCTAAATGCATTTAAGGGTCATTCTGATATTAATGCCCGCTATGGAAACACCCTACTACGGCCCTCTCTCTGTCGGGGGCGACCTGAGTGCATTATGGACACTTTGAAATTTCACGATGGATACTGATTGCTATACAAGCGGTAACCCAAAAATTAAAAGATTATGAATAAGAAGACACAGAGAGGCTTAAAAAGTTAAACTCTCTCTCATGGGATGAAGGGACATACAGGCCTAAAGGCCAAACACCCCTAACCAGGTTATATGCCTCTATCTGGGCATCAGAGGTCACAAACAGGCCTCAAGGCCTTATTTGACCTAACCGGTAAAATGACTTTTTCTGGGAATGAGAGGACACAGAGAGGCTTAAAAGGCTAAACTCTCTCTCATGGGATGAAGGGACATACAGGCCTAAAGGCCAAACACCCCTAACCAGGTTATATGCCTCTATCTGGGCATCAGAGGTCACAAACAGGCCTCAAGGCCTTATTTGACCTAACCGGTAAAATGACTTTTTCTGGGAATGAGAGGACACAGAGAGGCTTAAAAGGCTAAACTCTCTCTCATGGGATGAAGGGACATACAAGCCTAAAGGCCAAACACCACTAACCAGGTTATATGCCTCTATCTGGCCTCAAAACCTTATTTGACCTTTGTTGGACGCCATCTTGGGCTATATGCTGAAACACCAAAACGTGAATAAATCAAAAAGTACAAGTCCAATCTGGATGGGGTTTTTTTTTAACTAAAGGGCACACATAGACGATAATGTACATGTAATTAAAACCATTTTTGTATAAAAAATTTGAATAGAAAATCGTGTTTTAAGTTTTTGGAAAATAGTGAATGTTACAGGAAACATAGGTGCCTGTTAGGGCAATTTGTTTTTGACATGCTCTACTTGTTGCCCATTGAGAGAGAGGGTATGAGACGAAATTTGGGACCTCTAGCCCCTCGGGAAGTATTTTTAATCATTTTATGAAAATTACCGATTTTGGCATTAAAACATAAATAGACGTGCAACTGGTAACCTAAAAATAATATCCTAATTTAAAGTAGTCACCTCGTAAGGTGGTTCAAGGTAGGCACCTGGTAACCTAAAAATAAAAAGACTGTCCTAAATGCACTTGTCGGTCATTCTGATATTAATACCCACTATGGGACTATGATAGTGGGCATCTATCCATGGCCCTCTATCCATGGGCGCCCGTCCTGAGTGCTTTATGGACTGTTTAAACTATTCTGATGGATACACATTGTTGTGCACCTGGTGATTGAAAACGTGCATCTGGTAACCCAAAATGGATGGTAAATAAATCACAGAAATTGCACTATGTCCAACTCTTTGTATGGTGATTGGGGAATTAGGCCAAAAAAAAAGGGGGACAGAGCAGCTCACCTCCACAGAGGCTGACTGCTCTGCCCCCCTTAAGGACAGTGGAACTATTGACCTTCAGACCTAAAGGCCTAACTCCCTATCCAGGAACAGGCCTCTCTCTCTGGGCATGAGAGTACACATAAATCCCTAAAGGGCCTGTCCAACTCTGGGTATGGTGATTGGGGAATTAGGCCAAAAAAAAAGGGGGACAGAGCAGCTCACCTCCACAGAGGCTGACTGCTCTGCCCCCCTTAAGGACAGTGGAACTATTGACCTACAGACCTAAAGGCCTAACTCCCTATCCAGGAACAGGCCTCTCTCTCTGGGCATGAGAGTACACATAAATCCCTAAAGGGCCTGTCCAACTCTGGGTATGGTGATTGGGGAATTAGGCCAAAAAAAAAGGGGGACAGA
>NW_022262437.1:92500-110381 GCF_002021735.2 Oncorhynchus kisutch
CAATGTGTATCCATCAGAATAGTTTAAACAGTCCATAAAGCACTCAGGACGGGCGCCCATGGATAGAGGGCCATGGATAGATGCCCACTATCATAGTCCCATAGTGGGTATTAATATCAGAATGACCGACAAGTGCATTTAGGACAGTCTTTTTATTTTTAGGTTACCAGGTGCCTACCTTGAACCACCTTACGAGGTGACTACTTTAAATTAGGATATTATTTTTAGGTTACCAGTTGCACGTCTATTTATGTTTTAATGCCAAAATCGGTAATTTTCATAAAATGATTAAAAATACTTCCCGAGGGGCTAGAGGTCCCAAATTTCGTCTCATACCCTCTCTCTCAATGGGCAACAAGTAGAGCATGTCAAAAACAAATTGCCCTAACAGGCACCTATGTTTCCTGTAACATTCACTATTTTCCAAAAACTTAAAACACGATTTTCTATTCAAATTTTTTATACAAAAATGGTTTTAATTACATGTACATTATCGTCTATGTGTGCCCTTTAGTTAAAAAAAAACCCCATCCAGATTGGACTTGTACTTTTTGATTTATTCACGTTTTGGTGTTTCAGCATATAGCCCAAGATGGCGTCCAACAAAGGTCAAATAAGGTTTTGAGGCCAGATAGAGGCATATAACCTGGTTAGTGGTGTTTGGCCTTTAGGCTTGTATGTCCCTTCATCCCATGAGAGAGAGTTTAGCCTTTTAAGCCTCTCTGTGTCCTCTCATTCCCAGAAAAAGTCATTTTACCGGTTAGGTCAAATAAGGCCTTGAGGCCTGTTTGTGACCTCTGATGCCCAGATAGAGGCATATAACCTGGTTAGGGGTGTTTGGCCTTTAGGCCTGTATGTCCCTTCATCCCATGAGAGAGAGTTTAGCCTTTTAAGCCTCTCTGTGTCCTCTCATTCCCAGAAAAAGTCATTTTACCGGTTAGGTCAAATAAGGCCTTGAGGCCTGTTTGTGACCTCTGATGCCCAGATAGAGGCATATAACCTGGTTAGGGGTGTTTGGCCTTTAGGCCTGTATGTCCCTTCATCCCATGAGAGAGAGTTTAACTTTTTAAGCCTCTCTGTGTCTTCTTATTCATAATCTTTTAATTTTTGGGTTACCGCTTGTATAGCAATCAGTATCCATCGTGAAATTTCAAAGTGTCCATAATGCACTCAGGTCGCCCCCGACAGAGAGAGGGCCGTAGTAGGGTGTTTCCATAGCGGGCATTAATATCAGAATGACCCTTAAATGCATTTAGGACCATATTTGAATTTTTGGGTTACCAGATGCACGTTTTCAATCACCAGGTGCACGGTTTCAATCACCAGGTGCACGGCTCTATTTCCTCCTCCAGCACTTGTCAAACAGTCCATAAAGCACCCAGGACGGCCCTGAGTGAAAGAGGGCCGTAGTAGGGTGCTCCTATAGCGGGCATTAAAATCAGAATGACCGTTAAATGCATTTATGACCATATTTGTGTTTTTGGGTTACCAGATGCACGGTTTCAATCACCAGGTGCACGGCTCTATTTCCTCCTCCAGCACTTGTCAAACAGTCCATAAAGCACCCAGGACGGCCCTGAGTGAAAGAGGGCCGTAGTAGGGTGCTCCTATAGCGGGCATTAAAATCAGAATGACCGTTAAATGCATTTATGACCATATTTGTGTTTTTGGGTTACCGCTTGTATAGCAATCAGTATCCATCGTGAAATTTCAAAGTGTCCATAATGCACTCAGGTCGCCCCCGACAGAGAGAGGGCCGTAGTAGGGTGTTTCCATAGCGGGCATTAATATCAGAATGACCCTTAAATGCATTTAGGACCATATTTGAATTTTTGGGTTACCAGATGCACGTTTTCAATCACCAGGTGCACGGTTTCAATCACCAGGTGCACGGCTCTATTTCCTCCTCCAGCACTTGTCAAACAGTCCATAAAGCACCCAGGACGGCCCTGAGTGAAAGAGGGCCGTAGTAGGGTGCTCCTATAGCGGGCATTAAAATCAGAATGACCGTTAAATGCATTTATGACCATATTTGTGTTTTTGGGTTACCAGATGCACGGTTTCAATCACCAGGTGCACGGCTCTATTTCCTCCTCCAGCACTTGTCAAACAGTCCATAAAGCACCCAGGACGGCCCTGAGTGAAAGAGGGCCGTAGTAGGGTGCTCCTATAGCGGGCATTAAAATCAGAATGACCGTTAAATGCATTTATGACCATATTTGTGTTTTTGGGTTACCAGATGCACGGTTTCAATCACCAGGTGCACGGCTCTATTTCCTCCTCCAGCACTTGTCAAACAGTCCATAAAGCACCCAGGACGGCCCTGAGTGAAAGAGGGCCGTAGTAGGGTGCTCCTATAGCGGGCATTAAAATCAGAATGACCGTTAAATGCATTTATGACCATATTTGTGTTTTTGGGTTACCGCTTGTATAGCAATCAGTATCCATCGTGAAATTTCAAAGTGTCCATAATGCACTCAGGTCGCCCCCGACAGAGAGAGGGCCGTAGTAGGGTGTTTCCATAGCGGGCATTAATATCAGAATGACCCTTAAATGCATTTAGGACCATATTTGAATTTTTGGGTTACCAGATGCACGTTTTCAATCACCAGGTGCACGGTTTCAATCACCAGGTGCACGGCTCTATTTCCTCCTCCAGCACTTGTCAAACAGTCCATAAAGCACCCAGGACGGCCCTGAGTGAAAGAGGGCCGTAGTAGGGTGCTCCTATAGCGGGCATTAAAATCAGAATGACCGTTAAATGCATTTATGACCATATTTGTGTTTTTGGGTTACCAGATGCACGGTTTCAATCACCAGGTGCACGGCTCTATTTCCTCCTCCAGCACTTGTCAAACAGTCCATAAAGCACCCAGGACGGCCCTGAGTGAAAGAGGGCCGTAGTAGGGTGCTCCTATAGCGGGCATTAAAATCAGAATGACCGTTAAATGCATTTATGACCATATTTGTGTTTTTGGGTTACCGCTTGTATAGCAATCAGTATCCATCGTGAAATTTCAAAGTGTCCATAATGCACTCAGGTCGCCCCCGACAGAGAGAGGGCCGTAGTAGGGTGTTTCCATAGCGGGCATTAATATCAGAATGACCCTTAAATGCATTTAGGACCATATTTGAATTTTTGGGTTACCAGATGCACGTTTTCAATCACCAGGTGCACGGTTTCAATCACCAGGTGCACGGCTCTATTTCCTCCTCCAGCACTTGTCAAACAGTCCATAAAGCACCCAGGACGGCCCTGAGTGAAAGAGGGCCGTAGTAGGGTGCTCCTATAGCGGGCATTAAAATCAGAATGACCGTTAAATGCATTTATGACCATATTTGTGTTTTTGGGTTACCAGATGCACGGTTTCAATCACCAGGTGCACGGCTCTATTTCCTCCTCCAGCACTTGTCAAACAGTCCATAAAGCACCCAGGACGGCCCTGAGTGAAAGAGGGCCGTAGTAGGGTGCTCCTATAGCGGGCATTAAAATCAGAATGACCGTTAAATGCATTTATGACCATATTTGTGTTTTTGGGTTACCGCTTGTATAGCAATCAGTATCCATCGTGAAATTTCAAAGTGTCCATAATGCACTCAGGTCGCCCCCGACAGAGAGAGGGCCGTAGTAGGGTGTTTCCATAGCGGGCATTAATATCAGAATGACCCTTAAATGCATTTAGGACCATATTTGAATTTTTGGGTTACCAGATGCACGTTTTCAATCACCAGGTGCACGGTTTCAATCACCAGGTGCACGGCTCTATTTCCTCCTCCAGCACTTGTCAAACAGTCCATAAAGCACCCAGGACGGCCCTGAGTGAAAGAGGGCCGTAGTAGGGTGCTCCTATAGCGGGCATTAAAATCAGAATGACCGTTAAATGCATTTATGACCATATTTGTGTTTTTGGGTTACCAGATGCACGGTTTCAATCACCAGGTGCACGGCTCTATTTCCTCCTCCAGCACTTGTCAAACAGTCCATAAAGCACCCAGGACGGCCCTGAGTGAAAGAGGGCCGTAGTAGGGTGCTCCTATAGCGGGCATTAAAATCAGAATGACCGTTAAATGCATTTATGACCATATTTGTGTTTTTGGGTTACCGCTTGTATAGCAATCAGTATCCATCGTGAAATTTCAAAGTGTCCATAATGCACTCAGGTCGCCCCCGACAGAGAGAGGGCCGTAGTAGGGTGTTTCCATAGCGGGCATTAATATCAGAATGACCCTTAAATGCATTTAGGACCATATTTGAATTTTTGGGTTACCAGATGCACGTTTTCAATCACCAGGTGCACGGTTTCAATCACCAGGTGCACGGCTCTATTTCCTCCTCCAGCACTTGTCAAACAGTCCATAAAGCACCCAGGACGGCCCTGAGTGAAAGAGGGCCGTAGTAGGGTGCTCCTATAGCGGGCATTAAAATCAGAATGACCGTTAAATGCATTTATGACCATATTTGTGTTTTTGGGTTACCAGATGCACGGTTTCAATCACCAGGTGCACGGCTCTATTTCCTCCTCCAGCACTTGTCAAACAGTCCATAAAGCACCCAGGACGGCCCTGAGTGAAAGAGGGCCGTAGTAGGGTGCTCCTATAGCGGGCATTAAAATCAGAATGACCGTTAAATGCATTTATGACCATATTTGTGTTTTTGGGTTACCGCTTGTATAGCAATCAGTATCCATCGTGAAATTTCAAAGTGTCCATAATGCACTCAGGTCGCCCCCGACAGAGAGAGGGCCGTAGTAGGGTGTTTCCATAGCGGGCATTAATATCAGAATGACCCTTAAATGCATTTAGGACCATATTTGAATTTTTGGGTTACCAGATGCACGTTTTCAATCACCAGGTGCACGGTTTCAATCACCAGGTGCACGGCTCTATTTCCTCCTCCAGCACTTGTCAAACAGTCCATAAAGCACCCAGGACGGCCCTGAGTGAAAGAGGGCCGTAGTAGGGTGCTCCTATAGCGGGCATTAAAATCAGAATGACCGTTAAATGCATTTATGACCATATTTGTGTTTTTGGGTTACCAGATGCACGGTTTCAATCACCAGGTGCACGGCTCTATTTCCTCCTCCAGCACTTGTCAAACAGTCCATAAAGCACCCAGGACGGCCCTGAGTGAAAGAGGGCCGTAGTAGGGTGCTCCTATAGCGGGCATTAAAATCAGAATGACCGTTAAATGCATTTATGACCATATTTGTGTTTTTGGGTTACCGCTTGTATAGCAATCAGTATCCATCGTGAAATTTCAAAGTGTCCATAATGCACTCAGGTCGCCCCCGACAGAGAGAGGGCCGTAGTAGGGTGTTTCCATAGCGGGCATTAATATCAGAATGACCCTTAAATGCATTTAGGACCATATTTGAATTTTTGGGTTACCAGATGCACGTTTTCAATCACCAGGTGCACGGTTTCAATCACCAGGTGCACGGCTCTATTTCCTCCTCCAGCACTTGTCAAACAGTCCATAAAGCACCCAGGACGGCCCTGAGTGAAAGAGGGCCGTAGTAGGGTGCTCCTATAGCGGGCATTAAAATCAGAATGACCGTTAAATGCATTTATGACCATATTTGTGTTTTTGGGTTACCAGATGCACGGTTTCAATCACCAGGTGCACGGCTCTATTTCCTCCTCCAGCACTTGTCAAACAGTCCATAAAGCACCCAGGACGGCCCTGAGTGAAAGAGGGCCGTAGTAGGGTGCTCCTATAGCGGGCATTAAAATCAGAATGACCGTTAAATGCATTTATGACCATATTTGTGTTTTTGGGTTACCGCTTGTATAGCAATCAGTATCCATCGTGAAATTTCAAAGTGTCCATAATGCACTCAGGTCGCCCCCGACAGAGAGAGGGCCGTAGTAGGGTGTTTCCATAGCGGGCATTAATATCAGAATGACCCTTAAATGCATTTAGGACCATATTTGAATTTTTGGGTTACCAGATGCACGTTTTCAATCACCAGGTGCACGGTTTCAATCACCAGGTGCACGGCTCTATTTCCTCCTCCAGCACTTGTCAAACAGTCCATAAAGCACCCAGGACGGCCCTGAGTGAAAGAGGGCCGTAGTAGGGTGCTCCTATAGCGGGCATTAAAATCAGAATGACCGTTAAATGCATTTATGACCATATTTGTGTTTTTGGGTTACCAGATGCACGGTTTCAATCACCAGGTGCACGGCTCTATTTCCTCCTCCAGCACTTGTCAAACAGTCCATAAAGCACCCAGGACGGCCCTGAGTGAAAGAGGGCCGTAGTAGGGTGCTCCTATAGCGGGCATTAAAATCAGAATGACCGTTAAATGCATTTATGACCATATTTGTGTTTTTGGGTTACCAGATGCACGGTTTCAATCACCAGGTGCACGGCTCTATTTCCTCCTCCAGCACTTGTCAAACAGTCCATAAAGCACCCAGGACGGCCCTGAGTGAAAGAGGGCCGTAGTAGGGTGCTCCTATAGCGGGCATTAAAATCAGAATGACCGTTAAATGCATTTATGACCATATTTGTGTTTTTGGGTTACCGCTTGTATAGCAATCAGTATCCATCGTGAAATTTCAAAGTGTCCATAATGCACTCAGGTCGCCCCCGACAGAGAGAGGGCCGTAGTAGGGTGTTTCCATAGCGGGCATTAATATCAGAATGACCCTTAAATGCATTTAGGACCATATTTGAATTTTTGGGTTACCAGATGCACGTTTTCAATCACCAGGTGCACGGTTTCAATCACCAGGTGCACGGCTCTATTTCCTCCTCCAGCACTTGTCAAACAGTCCATAAAGCACCCAGGACGGCCCTGAGTGAAAGAGGGCCGTAGTAGGGTGCTCCTATAGCGGGCATTAAAATCAGAATGACCGTTAAATGCATTTATGACCATATTTGTGTTTTTGGGTTACCAGATGCACGGTTTCAATCACCAGGTGCACGGCTCTATTTCCTCCTCCAGCACTTGTCAAACAGTCCATAAAGCACCCAGGACGGCCCTGAGTGAAAGAGGGCCGTAGTAGGGTGCTCCTATAGCGGGCATTAAAATCAGAATGACCGTTAAATGCATTTATGACCATATTTGTGTTTTTGGGTTACCGCTTGTATAGCAATCAGTATCCATCGTGAAATTTCAAAGTGTCCATAATGCACTCAGGTCGCCCCCGACAGAGAGAGGGCCGTAGTAGGGTGTTTCCATAGCGGGCATTAATATCAGAATGACCCTTAAATGCATTTAGGACCATATTTGAATTTTTGGGTTACCAGATGCACGTTTTCAATCACCAGGTGCACGGTTTCAATCACCAGGTGCACGGCTCTATTTCCTCCTCCAGCACTTGTCAAACAGTCCATAAAGCACCCAGGACGGCCCTGAGTGAAAGAGGGCCGTAGTAGGGTGCTCCTATAGCGGGCATTAAAATCAGAATGACCGTTAAATGCATTTATGACCATATTTGTGTTTTTGGGTTACCAGATGCACGGTTTCAATCACCAGGTGCACGGCTCTATTTCCTCCTCCAGCACTTGTCAAACAGTCCATAAAGCACCCAGGACGGCCCTGAGTGAAAGAGGGCCGTAGTAGGGTGCTCCTATAGCGGGCATTAAAATCAGAATGACCGTTAAATGCATTTATGACCATATTTGTGTTTTTGGGTTACCGCTTGTATAGCAATCAGTATCCATCGTGAAATTTCAAAGTGTCCATAATGCACTCAGGTCGCCCCCGACAGAGAGAGGGCCGTAGTAGGGTGTTTCCATAGCGGGCATTAATATCAGAATGACCCTTAAATGCATTTAGGACCATATTTGAATTTTTGGGTTACCAGATGCACGTTTTCAATCACCAGGTGCACGGTTTCAATCACCAGGTGCACGGCTCTATTTCCTCCTCCAGCACTTGTCAAACAGTCCATAAAGCACCCAGGACGGCCCTGAGTGAAAGAGGGCCGTAGTAGGGTGCTCCTATAGCGGGCATTAAAATCAGAATGACCGTTAAATGCATTTATGACCATATTTGTGTTTTTGGGTTACCAGATGCACGGTTTCAATCACCAGGTGCACGGCTCTATTTCCTCCTCCAGCACTTGTCAAACAGTCCATAAAGCACCCAGGACGGCCCTGAGTGAAAGAGGGCCGTAGTAGGGTGCTCCTATAGCGGGCATTAAAATCAGAATGACCGTTAAATGCATTTATGACCATATTTGTGTTTTTGGGTTACCGCTTGTATAGCAATCAGTATCCATCGTGAAATTTCAAAGTGTCCATAATGCACTCAGGTCGCCCCCGACAGAGAGAGGGCCGTAGTAGGGTGTTTCCATAGCGGGCATTAATATCAGAATGACCCTTAAATGCATTTAGGACCATATTTGAATTTTTGGGTTACCAGATGCACGTTTTCAATCACCAGGTGCACGGTTTCAATCACCAGGTGCACGGCTCTATTTCCTCCTCCAGCACTTGTCAAACAGTCCATAAAGCACCCAGGACGGCCCTGAGTGAAAGAGGGCCGTAGTAGGGTGCTCCTATAGCGGGCATTAAAATCAGAATGACCGTTAAATGCATTTATGACCATATTTGTGTTTTTGGGTTACCAGATGCACGGTTTCAATCACCAGGTGCACGGCTCTATTTCCTCCTCCAGCACTTGTCAAACAGTCCATAAAGCACCCAGGACGGCCCTGAGTGAAAGAGGGCCGTAGTAGGGTGCTCCTATAGCGGGCATTAAAATCAGAATGACCGTTAAATGCATTTATGACCATATTTGTGTTTTTGGGTTACCGCTTGTATAGCAATCAGTATCCATCGTGAAATTTCAAAGTGTCCATAATGCACTCAGGTCGCCCCCGACAGAGAGAGGGCCGTAGTAGGGTGTTTCCATAGCGGGCATTAATATCAGAATGACCCTTAAATGCATTTAGGACCATATTTGAATTTTTGGGTTACCAGATGCACGTTTTCAATCACCAGGTGCACGGTTTCAATCACCAGGTGCACGGCTCTATTTCCTCCTCCAGCACTTGTCAAACAGTCCATAAAGCACCCAGGACGGCCCTGAGTGAAAGAGGGCCGTAGTAGGGTGCTCCTATAGCGGGCATTAAAATCAGAATGACCGTTAAATGCATTTATGACCATATTTGTGTTTTTGGGTTACCAGATGCACGGTTTCAATCACCAGGTGCACGGCTCTATTTCCTCCTCCAGCACTTGTCAAACAGTCCATAAAGCACCCAGGACGGCCCTGAGTGAAAGAGGGCCGTAGTAGGGTGCTCCTATAGCGGGCATTAAAATCAGAATGACCGTTAAATGCATTTATGACCATATTTGTGTTTTTGGGTTACCGCTTGTATAGCAATCAGTATCCATCGTGAAATTTCAAAGTGTCCATAATGCACTCAGGTCGCCCCCGACAGAGAGAGGGCCGTAGTAGGGTGTTTCCATAGCGGGCATTAATATCAGAATGACCCTTAAATGCATTTAGGACCATATTTGAATTTTTGGGTTACCAGATGCACGTTTTCAATCACCAGGTGCACGGTTTCAATCACCAGGTGCACGGCTCTATTTCCTCCTCCAGCACTTGTCAAACAGTCCATAAAGCACCCAGGACGGCCCTGAGTGAAAGAGGGCCGTAGTAGGGTGCTCCTATAGCGGGCATTAAAATCAGAATGACCGTTAAATGCATTTATGACCATATTTGTGTTTTTGGGTTACCAGATGCACGGTTTCAATCACCAGGTGCACGGCTCTATTTCCTCCTCCAGCACTTGTCAAACAGTCCATAAAGCACCCAGGACGGCCCTGAGTGAAAGAGGGCCGTAGTAGGGTGCTCCTATAGCGGGCATTAAAATCAGAATGACCGTTAAATGCATTTATGACCATATTTGTGTTTTTGGGTTACCGCTTGTATAGCAATCAGTATCCATCGTGAAATTTCAAAGTGTCCATAATGCACTCAGGTCGCCCCCGACAGAGAGAGGGCCGTAGTAGGGTGTTTCCATAGCGGGCATTAATATCAGAATGACCCTTAAATGCATTTAGGACCATATTTGAATTTTTGGGTTACCAGATGCACGTTTTCAATCACCAGGTGCACGGTTTCAATCACCAGGTGCACGGCTCTATTTCCTCCTCCAGCACTTGTCAAACAGTCCATAAAGCACCCAGGACGGCCCTGAGTGAAAGAGGGCCGTAGTAGGGTGCTCCTATAGCGGGCATTAAAATCAGAATGACCGTTAAATGCATTTATGACCATATTTGTGTTTTTGGGTTACCAGATGCACGGTTTCAATCACCAGGTGCACGGCTCTATTTCCTCCTCCAGCACTTGTCAAACAGTCCATAAAGCACCCAGGACGGCCCTGAGTGAAAGAGGGCCGTAGTAGGGTGCTCCTATAGCGGGCATTAAAATCAGAATGACCGTTAAATGCATTTATGACCATATTTGTGTTTTTGGGTTACCAGATGCACGGTTTCAATCACCAGGTGCACGGCTCTATTTCCTCCTCCAGCACTTGTCAAACAGTCCATAAAGCACCCAGGACGGCCCTGAGTGAAAGAGGGCCGTAGTAGGGTGCTCCTATAGCGGGCATTAAAATCAGAATGACCGTTAAATGCATTTATGACCATATTTGTGTTTTTGGGTTACCGCTTGTATAGCAATCAGTATCCATCGTGAAATTTCAAAGTGTCCATAATGCACTCAGGTCGCCCCCGACAGAGAGAGGGCCGTAGTAGGGTGTTTCCATAGCGGGCATTAATATCAGAATGACCCTTAAATGCATTTAGGACCATATTTGAATTTTTGGGTTACCAGATGCACGTTTTCAATCACCAGGTGCACGGTTTCAATCACCAGGTGCACGGCTCTATTTCCTCCTCCAGCACTTGTCAAACAGTCCATAAAGCACCCAGGACGGCCCTGAGTGAAAGAGGGCCGTAGTAGGGTGCTCCTATAGCGGGCATTAAAATCAGAATGACCGTTAAATGCATTTATGACCATATTTGTGTTTTTGGGTTACCAGATGCACGGTTTCAATCACCAGGTGCACGGCTCTATTCCTCCTCCAGCACTTGTCAAACAGTCCATTAAAGCACCCAGGACGGCCCTGAGTGAAAGAGGGCCGTAGTAGGGTGCTCCTATAGCGGGCATTAAAATCAGAATGACCGTTAAATGCATTTATGACCATATTTGTGTTTTTTGGGTTACCAGATGCACGGTTTCAATCACCAGGTGCACGGCTCTATTTCCTCCTCCAGCACTTGTCAAACAGTCCATAAAGCACCCAGGACGGCCCTGAGTGAAAGAGGGCCGTAGTAGGGTGCTCCTATAGCGGGCATTAAAATCAGAATGACCGTTAAATGCATTTATGACCATATTTGTGTTTTTGGGTTACCAGATGCACGGTTTCAATCACCAGGTGCACGGCTCTATTTCCTCCTCCAGCACTTGTCAAACAGTCCATAAAGCACCCAGGACGGCCCTGAGTGAAAGAGGGCCGTAGTAGGGTGCTCCTATAGCGGGCATTAAAATCAGAATGACCGTTAAATGCATTTATGACCATATTTGTGTTTTTGGGTTACCGCTTGTATAGCAATCAGTATCCATCGTGAAATTTCAAAGTGTCCATAATGCACTCAGGTCGCCCCCGACAGAGAGAGGGCCGTAGTAGGGTGTTTCCATAGCGGGCATTAATATCAGAATGACCCTTAAATGCATTTAGGACCATATTTGAATTTTTGGGTTACCAGATGCACGTTTTCAATCACCAGGTGCACGGTTTCAATCACCAGGTGCACGGCTCTATTTCCTCCTCCAGCACTTGTCAAACAGTCCATAAAGCACCCAGGACGGCCCTGAGTGAAAGAGGGCCGTAGTAGGGTGCTCCTATAGCGGGCATTAAAATCAGAATGACCGTTAAATGCATTTATGACCATATTTGTGTTTTTGGGTTACCAGATGCACGGTTTCAATCACCAGGTGCACGGCTCTATTTCCTCCTCCAGCACTTGTCAAACAGTCCATAAAGCACCCAGGACGGCCCTGAGTGAAAGAGGGCCGTAGTAGGGTGCTCCTATAGCGGGCATTAAAATCAGAATGACCGTTAAATGCATTTATGACCATATTTGTGTTTTTGGGTTACCAGATGCACGGTTTCAATCACCAGGTGCACGGCTCTATTTCCTCCTCCAGCACTTGTCAAACAGTCCATAAAGCACCCAGGACGGCCCTGAGTGAAAGAGGGCCGTAGTAGGGTGCTCCTATAGCGGGCATTAAAATCAGAATGACCGTTAAATGCATTTATGACCATATTTGTGTTTTTGGGTTACCGCTTGTATAGCAATCAGTATCCATCGTGAAATTTCAAAGTGTCCATAATGCACTCAGGTCGCCCCCGACAGAGAGAGGGCCGTAGTAGGGTGTTTCCATAGCGGGCATTAATATCAGAATGACCCTTAAATGCATTTAGGACCATATTTGAATTTTTGGGTTACCAGATGCACGTTTTCAATCACCAGGTGCACGGTTTCAATCACCAGGTGCACGGCTCTATTTCCTCCTCCAGCACTTGTCAAACAGTCCATAAAGCACCCAGGACGGCCCTGAGTGAAAGAGGGCCGTAGTAGGGTGCTCCTATAGCGGGCATTAAAATCAGAATGACCGTTAAATGCATTTATGACCATATTTGTGTTTTTGGGTTACCAGATGCACGGTTTCAATCACCAGGTGCACGGCTCTATTTCCTCCTCCAGCACTTGTCAAACAGTCCATAAAGCACCCAGGACGGCCCTGAGTGAAAGAGGGCCGTAGTAGGGTGCTCCTATAGCGGGCATTAAAATCAGAATGACCGTTAAATGCATTTATGACCATATTTGTGTTTTTGGGTTACCGCTTGTATAGCAATCAGTATCCATCGTGAAATTTCAAAGTGTCCATAATGCACTCAGGTCGCCCCCGACAGAGAGAGGGCCGTAGTAGGGTGTTTCCATAGCGGGCATTAATATCAGAATGACCCTTAAATGCATTTAGGACCATATTTGAATTTTTGGGTTACCAGATGCACGTTTTCAATCACCAGGTGCACGGTTTCAATCACCAGGTGCACGGCTCTATTTCCTCCTCCAGCACTTGTCAAACAGTCCATAAAGCACCCAGGACGGCCCTGAGTGAAAGAGGGCCGTAGTAGGGTGCTCCTATAGCGGGCATTAAAATCAGAATGACCGTTAAATGCATTTATGACCATATTTGTGTTTTTGGGTTACCAGATGCACGGTTTCAATCACCAGGTGCACGGCTCTATTTCCTCCTCCAGCACTTGTCAAACAGTCCATAAAGCACCCAGGACGGCCCTGAGTGAAAGAGGGCCGTAGTAGGGTGCTCCTATAGCGGGCATTAAAATCAGAATGACCGTTAAATGCATTTATGACCATATTTGTGTTTTTGGGTTACCGCTTGTATAGCAATCAGTATCCATCGTGAAATTTCAAAGTGTCCATAATGCACTCAGGTCGCCCCCGACAGAGAGAGGGCCGTAGTAGGGTGTTTCCATAGCGGGCATTAATATCAGAATGACCCTTAAATGCATTTAGGACCATATTTGAATTTTTGGGTTACCAGATGCACGTTTTCAATCACCAGGTGCACGGTTTCAATCACCAGGTGCACGGCTCTATTTCCTCCTCCAGCACTTGTCAAACAGTCCATAAAGCACCCAGGACGGCCCTGAGTGAAAGAGGGCCGTAGTAGGGTGCTCCTATAGCGGGCATTAAAATCAGAATGACCGTTAAATGCATTTATGACCATATTTGTGTTTTTGGGTTACCAGATGCACGGTTTCAATCACCAGGTGCACGGCTCTATTTCCTCCTCCTCCAGCACTTGTCAAACAGTCCATAAAGCACCCAGGACGGCCCTGAGTGAAAGAGGGCCGTAGTAGGGTGCTCCTATAGCGGGCATTAAAATCAGAATGACCGTTAAATGCATTTATGACCATATTTGTGTTTTTGGGTTACCAGATGCACGGTTTCAATCACCAGGTGCACGGCTCTATTTCCTCCTCCAGCACTTGTCAAACAGTCCATAAAGCACCCAGGACGGCCCTGAGTGAAAGAGGGCCGTAGTAGGGTGCTCCTATAGCGGGCATTAAAATCAGAATGACCGTTAAATGCATTATGACCATATTTGTGTTTTTGGGTTACCGCTTGTATAGCAATCAGTATCCATCGTGAAATTTCAAAGTGTCCATAATGCACTCAGGTCGCCCCCGACAGAGAGAGGGCCGTAGTAGGGTGTTTCCATAGCGGGCATTAATATCAGAATGACCCTTAAATGCATTTAGGACCATATTTGAATTTTTGGGTTACCAGATGCACGTTTTCAATCACCAGGTGCACGGTTTCAATCACCAGGTGCACGGCTCTATTTCCTCCTCCAGCACTTGTCAAACAGTCCATAAAGCACCCAGGACGGCCCTGAGTGAAAGAGGGCCGTAGTAGGGTGCTCCTATAGCGGGCATTAAATCAGAATGACCGTTAAATGCATTTATGACCATATTTGTGTTTTTGGGTTACCAGATGCACGGTTTCAATCACCAGGTGCACGGCTCTATTTCCTCCTCCAGCACTTGTCAAACAGTCCATAAAGCACCCAGGACGGCCCTGAGTGAAAGAGGGCCGTAGTAGGGTGCTCCTATAGCGGGCATTAAAATCAGAATGACCGTTAAATGCATTTATGACCATATTTGTGTTTTTGGGTTACCAGATGCACGGTTTCAATCACCAGGTGCACGGCTCTATTTCCTCCTCCAGCACTTGTCAAACAGTCCATAAAGCACCCAGGACGGCCCTGAGTGAAAGAGGGCCGTAGTAGGGTGCTCCTATAGCGGGCATTAAAATCAGAATGACCGTTAAATGCATTTATGACCATATTTGTGTTTTTGGGTTACCGCTTGTATAGCAATCAGTATCCATCGTGAAATTTCAAAGTGTCCATAATGCACTCAGGTCGCCCCCGACAGAGAGAGGGCCGTAGTAGGGTGTTTCCATAGCGGGCATTAATATCAGAATGACCCTTAAATGCATTTAGGACCATATTTGAATTTTTGGGTTACCAGATGCACGTTTTCAATCACCAGGTGCACGGTTTCAATCACCAGGTGCACGGCTCTATTTCCTCCTCCAGCACTTGTCAAACAGTCCATAAAGCACCCAGGACGGCCCTGAGTGAAAGAGGGCCGTAGTAGGGTGCTCCTATAGCGGGCATTAAAATCAGAATGACCGTTAAATGCATTTATGACCATATTTGTGTTTTTGGGTTACCAGATGCACGGTTTCAATCACCAGGTGCACGGCTCTATTTCCTCCTCCAGCACTTGTCAAACAGTCCATAAAGCACCCAGGACGGCCCTGAGTGAAAGAGGGCCGTAGTAGGGTGCTCCTATAGCGGGCATTAAAATCAGAATGACCGTTAAATGCATTTATGACCATATTTGTGTTTTTGGGTTACCGCTTGTATAGCAATCAGTATCCATCGTGAAATTTCAAAGTGTCCATAATGCACTCAGGTCGCCCCCGACAGAGAGAGGGCCGTAGTAGGGTGTTTCCATAGCGGGCATTAATATCAGAATGACCCTTAAATGCATTTAGGACCATATTTGAATTTTTGGGTTACCAGATGCACGTTTTCAATCACCAGGTGCACGGTTTCAATCACCAGGTGCACGGCTCTATTTCCTCCTCCAGCACTTGTCAAACAGTCCATAAAGCACCCAGGACGGCCCTGAGTGAAAGAGGGCCGTAGTAGGGTGCTCCTATAGCGGGCATTAAAATCAGAATGACCGTTAAATGCATTTATGACCATATTTGTGTTTTTGGGTTACCAGATGCACGGTTTCAATCACCAGGTGCACGGCTCTATTTCCTCCTCCAGCACTTGTCAAACAGTCCATAAAGCACCCAGGACGGCCCTGAGTGAAAGAGGGCCGTAGTAGGGTGCTCCTATAGCGGGCATTAAAATCAGAATGACCGTTAAATGCATTTATGACCATATTTGTGTTTTTTGGGTTACCAGATGCACGGTTTCAATCACCAGGTGCACGGCTCTATTTCCTCCTCCAGCACTTGTCAAACAGTCCATAAAGCACCCAGGACGGCCCTGAGTGAAAGAGGGCCGTAGTAGGGTGCTCCTATAGCGGGCATTAAAATCAGAATGACCGTTAAATGCATTTATGACCATATTTGTGTTTTTGGGTTACCGCTTGTATAGCAATCAGTATCCATCGTGAAATTTCAAAGTGTCCATAATGCACTCAGGTCGCCCCCGACAGAGAGAGGGCCGTAGTAGGGTGTTTCCATAGCGGGCATTAATATCAGAATGACCCTTAAATGCATTTAGGACCATATTTGAATTTTTTGGGTTACCAGATGCACGTTTCAATCACCAGGTGCACGGTTTCAATCACCAGGTGCACGGCTCTATTTCCTCCTCCAGCACTTGTCAAACAGTCCATAAAGCACCCAGGACGGCCCTGAGTGAAAGAGGGCGTAGTAGGGTGCTCCTATAGCGGGCATTAAATCAGAATGACGTTTTAAATGCATTTATGACCATATTGTGTTTTTGGGTTACAAGATGCACGGTTTCAATCACCAGGTGCACGGCTCTATTTCCTCCTCCAGCACTTGTCAAACAGTCCATAAAGCACCCAGGACGGCCCTGAGTGAAAGAGGGCCGTAGTAGGGTGCTCCTATAGAGCGGGTGCATTAAAATCAGAATGACCGTTGATAAATGCATTTATGACCATATTTTGTTTTTGGGTTACCAGATGCACGTTTTCAATCACCCCATGTGCACGCTCTATTTTTCCTCCTCCAGCACTTGTCAAACAGTCCAAAAGCACCCAGGACGCCCTGAGTGAAAGAGGGCCGTAGTAGGGTGCTCCTATAGGGCATTAAATCAGAATGACCGTTAAATGCATTTATGACCATATTTGTGTTTTTGGGTTACCAGATGCACGGTTTCAATCAACCAGGTGCACGGCTCTATTTCCTCCTCCAGCACTTGTCAAACAGTCCATAAAGCACCCAGGACGGCCCTGAGTGAAGAGGGCCGTAGTAGGTGCTCCTATAGCGGCATTAAAATCAGAATGACCGTAAATGCATTTATGACCATATTTGTGTTTTGTTTTGGGTTACCGCTTGTATAGCAATCAGTATCCATCGTGAAATTTCAAAGTGTCCATAATGCACTCATGTCGCCCCCGACGAGAGAGGGGCCGTAGTAGGGTGTTTCCATAGCGGGCATTAAATATCAGAATGACCCTTAAGCATTTAGGACCATATTTGAATTTTTGGGTTACCAGATGCACGTTTTCAATCACCAGGTGCACGTTTCAATCACCAGGTGCACGCTCTATTTCCTCCTCCAGCACTTGTCAAACAGTCCATAAAGCACCCAGGACGGCCCTGAGTGAAGAGGGGCCGTAGTAGGGTGCTCCTATAGCGGGCATAAAATCAGAATGACCGTTAAATGCATTTATGACCATATTTGTGTTTTGGGTTACCAATGCACGGTTGTCAATCACCAGGTGCACGCTCTATTTCCTCCTCCAAGCACTTGTCAAACTCCCTAAAGCACCCGAGGACGCCCTGAGTGAAGGGGCCGTAGTAGGGTGCTCTATAGCGGGCATTAAAATCAGAATGACCGTTAAATGCATTTATGACCATATTTGTGTTTTTGGTTACCAGATGCACGGTTTCAATCACCAGGTGCACGGCTCAATTCCTTCTTCCCTCCTCTCAGCACTTGTCAAACAGTCCATAAAGCACCCAGGACGGCCTGAGTGAAAGAGGGCCGTAGTAGGGTGCTCCTATAGCGGCATTAAAATCAGAATGACC